>NC_092702.1:34859315-35159315 GCF_964275005.1 Diadema setosum | reverse complement strand
TGATTAGAACCAGCACTGGCTGTCGTTCGGAAGCTCGGTGGTCTATACAGTGGATAAGACGCCTATCCGGAGATCAGGAGGTCGTCAGTCGATATAGGGCAATTTGTTGATATATATGTCTGTGTGTTTAATTATATAAGTGATCTGAACTATTAAAAACTGAAAAGTAAGATGTGCATACACTTCTCTTAAGCAGTCACGAAGTATTGTCATTTTGTCATGAAACTTCTTTTTCTTTCCTTCTTTTTTTTACAGCCAGAGCAAATTATTTGTGTTTCTGTTGTGTTCAATGACATCCATTTTTGAGGCATCATTTTAGGTGCGTGGAAGTTTTGAGTAACACGATGAACATGGAGACCAAGTTTCATATTAATTCAAAGTAAAAAAAAAATGTGGTGATATCCAATAGTGTTTACGTGTTCATGTGTATGATACACCCACTCACTTTGCTCTGGGTATGTCAGGAAATGCATTCCCAGCATGATATTGAGAGTATTGCGTTTTCCACGTTTTCATGGTATCAAGACAATTCACTCTGTAAAATCATGGGAACAATAAGCTATCTGAAATCATGCCCTCAAAACCATTTTTTTTTTGCAATCAATAATTGTTCTCAGGTGTATGAGAGTGGGTAGACTTCAGTTTGTATTCAAACAATCCTCTGCTACTAGACCAGGCCGATTCTGATTTTATTTCCACGCCATGTTGGTTAGGAGAAGGTAACCACTGCTAGTTGTCGTTTGGTCGCGCAGCCGCTATCACTTCGTGATGTGTTTTTAATTTCGTGCATCTCTTTCTCTCTCTCGCGAAGTGGTAGGGGCCAACCGAACCGTGCGAAGGTGGCTCGCAGTGGAATTAATTCGCTCTAGCCACCGTTAACGATGAATTCACTTCACCATCAGTACCCTAAATTCGAGTCACCCTCCCTCTGTCAGAACTTGATTTCAAAAAGAAAAAAAAAAGAAACAACCACCCCTTCAGTTTACTAATGAATGATGCGAGACCTTTGACGGGGGAAAGGGGTCATGATATACCGCTATCAAGTTCATTAAAAGCTATAAACACTTTACAATGGCTGCAGAAAATGCTTCTATCACGAAATATTAACATCACGACACATTTTATCAGACAGGACCGATTCCTCAACTCTGCTCATTAAAATTCGTGCTGTCAAAATCGCAGTGACGAACAAACTCACTGGAAATCCCTCCTCATCTTAGGCGTGCATGTATTTTTCCACGTAACAGTTTAAATTTGAGGACTTCTTCGTGTTTTTCCTTTTCCATTTATCATAGTCAACCAAATAGACAGCTTCTTGCTCAAGGTGAAAACAATCCACTCAGAAATTGACAAACACATTCGGTGCTGGCCACTGTATGATATTCGTGTTCTTATCTTTGTGCGTGGCTTCTTGCTACGTCGAGATAACACACGCCTCCGCTAATCAAAATCACGGTAGTCATGCTGTAACTTGTTGGATGTGCTACCTTCTGTTTGTTCCCTCTACATTATCTATCATCATCTGTTATCTGATTTATGAGGTTAAGCGGTTGCTTTCGGAAGCCAGATGAGCCATTCATTGAGTCAGTAGGGAAACGCGTTGTCTCGGAGGCAACCTGTTAAAGTGGCTCTTGGATAGCTGCGCGGCAATAAAAAGCCTTAATGCGAATGATTTTGTTTCTTTGTTCTGGAGACACAAAGTAAAGGAAGCAGATTCATCAACAAAGCCAAGGTGAGAAGGAAAAATAACGCACAACTACCTGCGTAAATACCCACTTGACACCTAAATCAGGATTACTATCAACCTGACATGATAAAAACTGACCTGACGGTAACAGCAAACATTAACAACAAAACACACATAGGTGACATCGGCCCAATGACGATTTTATCTTACCCTGCCATGTTCGACGACGACTTTCTGCGTATCCGCTGGTTTCCTTTCTCAGTCTGTCAGCAAATAGTAAGCCCGAAACTAATTGTCTACGAGCAGAGAAAACCACCCCCATCCATGTTTGAATGACAATAATACCTCTGTATAATGGAACGGTGACAGTAAAACAGGTGAATTAACTTGCATTGCTGTCACGAATTTGCAGAAAAAAAAACACACCCAAATAACAGGTAATGAAACAGCTTTGCGCGTTGAATGTAAAGTGCTAGGATAAGGCATTTGTATTCTTTTTCCGGGGTGGCAATGGATAAACATAACAGAATAATAATTGCTTCTCTGTTGATCGAAGAATGGTCCCAGTGTGATAGTATTTACTTTGAACGGCTTAATGAGAGAAAGATGAATAATTAATGGTAAAGCAATCTCGAACTAATTAGTTAACATAAAGTTGCCTACGTATTTTTCATATAGATAGGTACACATGTTTGCAGGGAGGGTGAGGGAACAGATGAGAAATCTACTTTCCTTTACTGTAGTCATTAGAACACGGGCTGAATGGGAACTCGTTACATCTCAGCCATAATATGCCTTTGTTTGGAATTTTGAATGTAAAACGTTAAGAGGGAAAAAAAGGTGAACTTTCCATCAAGCACAGAACTACACTCTGCTTGTATCGACGCAGCCTGGATCGTAACGATGCGGCGACATCGATTCGCTATTTGTCAGCACTAAATTGGACTCTTCACTCTCACTGATCTCCAACACGATGATTCCTAGCGGTCAGGTTGGTAAATGAGATTTGTTGCTTTGTTTATTGGAAATCGGCTTGGTTAAAACACATTGATTGACTGAGCTCTCTGGGTGACCAAACTTGACAATAGTGTGCAGGTACATATAGCTTCCGGTGGTTTCAGCTCTTTACAAATTATGTTTTATTCTCAAAAGAGCGATCAGGGAGCCCCCGTGTTGCCTCCCGGCGGCATTGTGTTTGATGTCCGCCATGGTTCCCCCTCTCCTACCAGCTGCCTCCCATCGACGCTATGACGTGTCGCCGGCTCCTCGTCACCCTTCTTAGTCCCATGCATACATTCATGCTGACTGGTCGCCCAAAATAGATATCACACCAGTCTCTAGTATAAGGTCAGTGTCAACACTGCGTGCTAGCAAACGTTGAGCTGTCTGTAACGATATAAACACACATACGGGCAACAAGAAGTGTGGAGAGCAGTCTGTCATTTCACAGATCTTCCTTTTGCCATGACCTGCTTTCGAGACAGTGAACAAAAAACAACAACACAAGAAATAACATTCACATCAAACTAGATTTGTCCGTGTTCCTGATTATACCTGCCGTCGGGGAAATTCCCTTTTCAGGTACCGGCGATTTGATACACATTTACCTGTCTACGGTGATAGATGATAGCTACAGGAATGACGCAAACACGGAAGCTTCGATATTTCATTCTTGATTCGAGCTAACATATGGAAATAGAAATGAATGCGGTACCACGATATACGCAATAATAATCAAAGCAATTCAATTCAATTCAATTCAATTCAGTTCAATTCAATTCAATTCAATTCAGTTCAATACAATACAATTCAATTCATTTATTTTCATTCTTCTTTTACCAACAAAACATAACACAAAATAAATGAGGAATTATATCATAAACATATACATTCGACTTTGCAAAGGATAAATGATACAGATATAGATATGCATGCAAAACTGACAAAAAATACAAAGTTATGCTTCAGTAATAATGTTGAGAAAAAAAAAAGAATTGATAGGTCCACTAAAAAGCAAACTTGTATATTGTGAACCACTCAAAAAAAAAACAAGAAATATATGCATATATATATAATTATATAATTATGTTCAAAAACAATGCCCATCAAAATACAATACAGAACTAACAAACCTTTTTATGGGCCCATGACTGTGGTTTTACATTATCTGTGTGGGAGTGTGTGAACTCCGATACATAAATTATGCATTACTCTTGATCATCCTGATTTTCCAAGCTTACTGTATGTCTGATCCCACGTGCTTGAGTTTCTCTGCCTCATGCCATAAAGCACAAAAGAAATCAAAAAGATGTTGATAATCTCATTAATTTTCTGCCAGTAGTCTCCCTAATTGGAGCCTCTGCTCTCGTTCAGTCATTCATCTCTTAATATCATTTATCTCTTGGGTTTGGATGTTGCATCAAACTTCATTATCAGCCGTAATAGGTGACATGATTGTTCCCATTGCTACTGTGAAACACTAACACTAACAAACAAACATACCAATACTCCATTTACAAGTACACACGCACGCACGCACACACACACACACACACACACACACACGTGTACACACTAGGGAGTGTTGATGTACATGCAATCAAAGTTTTGTCAAATACGTTTCGAGTTCTCTCCTTGATGATTTTACTCAGCAAAACGATTTGGGTTTTTCTTTGTTTGTAATCATCTATATGTAATTGTATGTTTATATATGAATGCGTGATTAAGTGACTGACTGATTTACAGACATACATGTATGTATGTATATATATATATATTATATATATATATATATATATATATATATATATATATATATATATATATATATGTATATATATATATATATATATATATATATATATATATATATATATATATATATATATATATATATATATATATATATATATATATATACATATATATATATATATATATATATATATATATATATATATATATATATATATAATGTGAAGTGGGCTTGGCCTGGTACGTAGTGGGTACTGCATCATTGGTATATGTGTGACGGAAGGAAAACTTGCAGTATAGACGTTGCAGTGATGTTCAGTCTCGCCTTTATTCCCCGAGCTTTCGGCTGTTTCACCAGCCTTTTTCAAGGGCTTGATGAGACATAACATAAAAGCAAAATAGCAACCAATTTGCATGCATTTGAACAGAAATAGAAATAGTAATAACAAGAAGCCAATCAAACGGAATGTAGGCAGTTACATCAATTTGCATACATTTTTCAACAGAATAAGGCAAACAACAAAACAAAAACAAAAACAAAAACAAGGCAAGAGAAAATCGAACAAACATGGGCAGCAATATTGCATTCGTCACAAAGGCTGGTGAAACAGCCGAAAGCTCGGGGAATAAAGGCAAGACTGAACATCACTGCAACGTCTATACTGCAAGTTTTCCTTCCGTCACACACACACACACACACACACACACACACACACACACATACACACACACACACATATATATATATATATGGAATATTACATGGCTCAAGAAAACTATTTAGATATCCGACTCTTATCCGGTCCCGGTACTTACACTTAACTCTGAAAAGGATTCTTGTTATGAAAGCTTACGCTCATACCAATGCTGCCCAGTGAATATGGAAGTATGGAAAGGATGTTATCAACAAACAATGAATGTGCTCAATCACTTTACGACATTAGATATAGAACGCCCTCAATGACTCTCATATGACCAGTGAACGAGGATGACTCACCATCTCAAACATAGCAATTATATTCTCGTCACGAAAGCGTGAAAAGGCTACGTGTTAATGAAGTCGTTGCCAAAACGACCGTGACACAATTTTCAAATCAAAAACCTTCATTTTGAGCGTGACATCTGCGATCTTTCTGCCACAATGTACCTACACACAACGTATTCGAAGATCTTGACAAGGTTTGTAATTTGGGGCCGCTTACTACGCCCATAAATAAGCCATCACGCTTCCTCCAGTTTGCAAAACGTGGTTAGGGGCGAATCTTTACCCATCTTGCTAGCTTTCCCTTTCAAAATCATAATGTTTACAGCACCTTAACCGGCATTATCGCACGGCGACTGAAGTGAAATTGCTACACCTTTAACGTTGCGCCGTGTGTGACGTCTGCGATGTCGCCCTCAAAGTCGCAATGATTCTTCATTACCTGGCAACGCGAGGCTGACAATCTGCCCTTCGGTAGCCCCATCAAGTCAAGGACGCTGCGCCAGATCCGCGGGGACGGTCGCGCGTCTTGAAAACCAACCTGAATGACTTCTCTGCAGCGTTGTTCACATCCGTCGCCTTTCTCGACATTCTGACGGCAGCAACACTTAGCGAAGCTCTGTACTATTAAATCGTACTAACAACACAGAAACTTTGGTACCGCTTCAGCTTATGTAACAGGCACATCTTCTTTAATGAATTCAGCACTTGAATGCTATACTTAAGGTTTGGCAGAAAAAAAAAATCGCCACGTTTAGTTGTCTTATGTCATAAAATACACAGAAACTAATTCACTGTAATTCATTCAATGATCATCATTCATGTGTTCATATATTTCTTCTTCTTAAGCATAACGTCACATCACCTTTTCCACAATATTGTGATGATGAATGAATTGAACAAATGAAATAAGATTGATTGTAAATGATACAAGGGTTTGACTCTGGGTCCGGCGTTGGGAACAAAATTAATGTAAAAGTGATTTCATTCCGCGCTCAATCATGGCGGCTGATTCTATCAAACGTATCAAATAAGGAAGACGATTTGTTTCAAAGATTTGTATTAGATTACTAACAATCAATGATGCACATCAAGGCAGAGAGAATGTTATTCAATATAATGTCATCAATAATATTTTATCACAACAACCAATCTAAACAGGACAAACACGTCCGTAACAAAAACCAAAATACAGCTCTACACTCATGGCACCCATTTATCCAAAGTATCGAGAAATTTGCTTTTCGAGTAATAGATTTACCTGAGCAGTTCTTCTGCATCTCTGACTGGTGTGTTCACATTGCCATTTTCCACGCCGAGATGAGAAGAAAACACGAAATGAATAAATTTACCATGTTAATCATTTGCCATGTCTGCTTTGCTTCTAAAATCATAGCTCCACTTGAAATGGTTCAACTAAAAAATACAGCGTAGCTGAATTTCAGTTTGGTTATTTTTTTTTTTTTTGACCATCAAACAGACCACATACTCTTTTCAACTTTTCTTTCCCGTGTGTGCGAAAGGTTGTTGTCATAATTCCAGTACACATCACAAGAGGAGCATAGATTTAATGAACATTCTGCCAGTAAACTGAACAAGTAAAAAAAAACAAAACAGTTGAAGTCAGTCAGTCAGCCAGTTGAAGGAACACATTAATCTTACACATAGAACTTACTCCTGGACGCTACGTTCCACACGAGGTTGACACACACAGATTACGTTTAATCATTGAATTGCAATGATTATTCCAAACTTCCAACTTTCAGATGAAAATTAACAGTGGAAGAATAAAGTCCTTTTATTTTGCCATAGCCATGACATATATGGCATTTAACTATTTTGCATCTTAGTGTAAAAAAAGGTCATCAACCACTGATTTTAAATTCTTACAAAATGGATGCACACATCCCTGGTTTTCAGACTTTGAATATTCCTGGAGCATTGATATCATCGACTGAAGACAAGTTTGCAACATCGAGTTCTCCTGTCGACGAAATCGACGTCCAACGACGAGTTGTTATAAATTTGAAGTGTAAGTGCTGATATTTATTCACCGCAACACCTAAATAGGCGACTGCATCAGCGTTTGTAAACAGCCCGCCGGATTGTGATCAATTATGAGCTGTATATACATGGCATGTACATTATACCTGAATAAACAAACAAACAAAGGAAAAACCCGAAATATATCGTCTCCACCTGTATCCGTCACTTCTGTGGAATGCAATCAATCAGGAACAGGTGATGATTTCGTCCACCTGTCGCTAATCGTGCTTATAACAGGTGTACCGTGACATTCCGTTGACATTTCTGAGCGAGTGTTGTTTGTCTCCGTGGCCTTTTCTAGTTTGTGTATTTTTTGTTTCCATCTATGCAGTTTTGTGGCGTGTACTTGAACAAACAAATATGAACGCGGCTGTTGGTCAGAAAAGAAAAAATCACTGAGCTTGAGCTTGAGGTTGAGCCCAGGTGACCTTCAACACTCATTGCAAGTGCCACAAATAAACGAGGTCCGTGTAAACCGTCTTGGCTCATTAATTCAGCGGACTATTCTCCTACGGGTAAGTTTGTTTTTCACCCTATCCTCCTTCTCCGGGCAGTAAATGATCTTTAATGCCAATTCGGCCGGAGGAGAGGGGGAGTTGATGAAAGCCTGTTGGACAGATAGACAGGGAGGGAAATACTAAGAAAGGTAACAGGACGTCACGAGCCGATGTGTGTGTGACTGTTTTTTTTTTTAGTGTGTGTTTGTGTGTGTTTGTGTGTGTGTGTGTGTTTTGTGTATATGTGTGTCAGTGTGTAGTTGCTTGTGCTATTCTTTTGTCCTTTAGTCATTTGCTTTTCTCATTCCTATCATTAGTCTGCGTACCCAAATCCCCCATGTGTTTTCTGTAATTCTTTCTCCATATAATCAATATCAATCCCTTTCACTCTTTGGTAAACATTTCTGACGCTATACATGGATAGAAAAAGTAAGATGTCTCTCTACCTTTCTCTCACCCTCTCTCCTTCTGTCTCTCTCCCTGTCTTTCGTGTTTCTTCTCGGGACTCGTCATTAATTTCAAGAGTGTATTTGATTAGGGCAGGCAATACGCCACCCTCGTAGATATTGACGCCATTATATTTTCCCCACAGTTGACACTTTAACTCGTGGGCATTTCGGGGTTTGTGTGGCACACCAGTCCCCTTGAAGACACTCTCGTTGCATCCAAGGGGGCAAGAGGGGGTCTCGTGTGTCCAAATGAAGTCGCACTCATCTGCGATACAGTGCACTCAATTTCGTTCCCAAACATTATTCAAGCGCACGTCGAGGGATGAGGATCGAGTGTAATTACG
This sequence comes from Diadema setosum, assembly GCF_964275005.1. NCBI lineage: Eukaryota > Metazoa > Echinodermata > Echinoidea > Diadematoida > Diadematidae > Diadema > Diadema setosum. Next base: position 35,150,556 of record NC_092702.1, on the reverse strand, counting down.
CTGGCCCTGTCAATATAAATGGAAATTTTCCGCCGTAAACTTTCCCCGGCCAACTCATTTAGCCGTCGCAATGGGAGCAGCGAGGGGCGGTTGTGATTGGCAAAGTTATCACGAGAAAACATTTGCCTATGTTGCGTTTTTCCGTTCGTTGGCCCGGATGGCGACGATCTAATCATTCACATCGAAATGGGAGTGTTGGACTTGATGTGAAGTCGTTACGAAGCAGGGACCAATGTTCCTCTGTTGACAACAGTCACCCCCTTCATCGCAAAATGTGTCGTAATTCATGAGATTGGATACAGGCCCTGTTCAGTGAATACACAGTTGTGACAAATGAAAAATGAGAGACATAAATCATTAATACAATATTTTTGGCTTTGATTCGAATCTCTTGGCGATTGATGGTGAAAAGAAGTATTGCTGACTTTGACGCTTTCTGTCAGCTCTTTTTCTATCAAACCTGCAAGATTTCTTCCCTCTAACAAAGCTGCTTCTTTGCCTAACTTTGTAATTTGTTTTCCCGTGTAGAGTTCATTTCTTTATTCATTACCATAGTTTCTCTTTAAGGCATGAGTCTTACGCGATCTCTGTCGCCATATTTTGATCAATCATTATGACGTAAACTAGTGTAGTGTTGTATACTCAATAATATGTTTCATTTGCAGGTTGTTGTTGTTGTTGTTGTTTTTCTTTTGTACGTCACATTTTGTTTTCTCATTTCTGTCCTGCACAATGATGCATGGTAAACCCTCGGTGAGGTACTTTCACGTTGCAATCTAATTCGTTGTGCATTCTATTGGCCATATAGTAGTGCTACTCACGATGGAGAGACCATATTCTTCTTCTTCTTCTTCTTCTTCTTCTTCTTCTTCTTCTGCTTGATATCATTCGTTTTTGATATCATTACAATGTTTTATTAAACATCATTATTATTAGCATTTTCATCGTCATCGTTGGAATTTCACGTATTCATATTACTAATATTATCATCATTAGCAGTAGTAGAAGTAGCATGAATGACAGTGCACATTTACTGGTAGTAGAAGTGAAAGTAGAATCACGCATTGTACATAATCCACAGGAATGCATGTATAATATGGATAATAAATTATGATGCACGGTGTTGTGTGTGCAAATACATCGTACGGTCTCTCCCTCTCTCCATCTCTCCCATTCCATAACTCCTCCCCTCCCTCCCCCCCCCCTTCCTCTCTTATTCAATTCCCCGTACCTCTGTTAGCACACTTCATCACCTCTCCTCAAACCCTCGGACCAATTTTGAGTCAATTCAGTTCCAGCTCGGCTGAGCGTTGTTTACATTTCAGATACGCATTCGTCACAGCCCGAGCGCATCACTCGCCGCCACGCAATAACGTCCCAACATAGGCATAGTGATTCCATAATGTACATAAACCTCCTTTAGTCTCAAGTCATGCGTTGTTTGGGTATATTGAATGTTGAACACACTGCAGGAAAAAAGAACCCATAGACGAGTTGAAGTCATTGCCACGTATAAAAGGTCAAGCAAAGGTTAAAAGACAGGGATGAGACCTTATGATAATATTATCTCAGTATGCATTTATGAGCAACTCGATATCTGCATTGCATTAGAGGTCTAGCTGTAAAATACTGGTTTAAAAAATCTGAAAAGCCCAGGAAAAAGAAATCTTTGCCTTTTAATCTTTGCCTTTTTCCATGTCGACACATGAAGTGTTGCAGTTTCATCTTATGCTCAGTGGGAAAAAATAAACTATGAGTAAACTGTTTGGTTTGTAATTATTTTGCCATTTATTATCATTACGGTGTATTGTGTAATTCTTTCGACTGTTGTCTCATACCAGTACTAGAAATACTACAAGCAGATGTAGTATTCATTAGGTATGAAGAAAGAAAAATTCGTCACATTTTACAGTCTTTGCATACGTGTTATGAAATTGAATTGATTTTATTGTCTGCAATGATTAAAGATCTGTATTCTCAATAGTAGAGCAGTCAATAAAGCCGTTGAAACTGTGCTATGGATGCGTATATGAGTCCGGATTGAGGAGGCCCGGGTGTCTCCGAAGGTATAAAGGGGTCGGCTACGAATCGGGAGAGCTCTTAAGAACCTACGAGCTTTCTGCCGAATAATATACATTGTAGTTGAAGCTGTTGGCACAAGTTGCTCTCCTCTTTGCGTTGACTCATCTCGAGTTACGGCTTTCGGATAAGGATAAGCAAAAACTTGTCGAGAGTGAGGACTACGGATCCCAATAAGCTTTGCCACCTGTAAGTGCAGATGATTGTATCTGTGATTTTTGCCGCATTCTTAGTTTCATAGTATATGTGTATATTATGACTATTATTCTAGTCCAAAGCTACTCCAGCCACCTGTACATACTCAATGCATTTCAAAACGTGAAACCATCTTGCATGTAGGTTGTACCAGTTGTCATTATAATAGGGCAAGTCTTGGAAAATGTTGTGTTTGTCTAAAACAACCTTATATAAAAGTTCAGATACAGCTTGAAAATTATATTCTTAAACACTTTTACAGCAACTCTTTTTTTTTTCCTGTAATACCCATGACCCAGAGTGAAGACATCAGTGACCTCTTACAAGTACTAGCAGGTAAATAACCGAGAATGCCACCAGCTTCGGGCATATTCCAGGTGCATTGGCGTAAAATTTCAGATTTTTCTGCTGCCGCTGATGAGCAAGCCGCTTAGCCTCCTAGCCCATCTACCTCGGGGCGCCATAATTCATGCAGGAGTGAAGCAGTGCGGAGGAAGGTGAATGCCCATGGATTCCAAGTTTATACATTTCTGCGTACATTATTCTCTCTGAGGCAGATCCAAAGCGGGAATGCATTTTTTTTTAAATGTTTGTTGTTTTTTTCCAATTCATGAAGCATGAATCGTCAAGACCATTCCTCCGAAAAACCACAAAGATGACAGCAGAATATGATTATGTTACTTCTCCGTTCTTTCAGAAGAGAGTGTAACGCACTGTGACTTATAAAAGAGAGATAAGTGTCAAACAAAGGCTTAAGACACACTAACATTTCCCTTGAAATATTGTTATCATATTTTTTGGTCATGTTGTGTTGTGTTTTGTTGTTGTTGTTCTTTTTCAGTTTGTGTATTATATGTGCTGAATCTCTGAAACGAAGACGATATTTTCTGAGACGAAAACTTCGACACAGTGATAGTACACCAAATACGAATGGATATTAAGATAATGACGTAATGACCTGCGGTTTTAATCCTTACGGAGTATGGCTTCCGTTTATCGAGTAAAGCTTATGAAGTTGATGTCAGTATAATCAACTTGACGTTACATTTTGTTTTCTTTGGGAATATTTTGCTATTTGTTTGATTTTTTCTTCTAACATCGAATCTTCTGAAACTAAGCGAATTACTGTAAGACACTAAAATCTTCGATGAGCAATATGGATCAAAAATTCCAGGGGGCTTACAATGCGTTTCATCTGCTACTATATATTGAAGCAAATTGTACACGATATCGGACGGCTCTATTATGTTAAATGAAACAAAACCAGATTCACTCATGGTTTGCATCTACCTATAGTAGTCTCACTCTAGATATCCAGCGAAATTAAGTATGTTTGTCACAAGCTACTTCGAGTTCCGGTCTGTTTGACTTTAGTATTCCGAGTGCTTGCTTTACCAGGCGTAATGCTCACGATTTCGTAATCGTTAGACAAAAGTGCATCCAATTAGACCAGTGGCTCCTAACGAATTCAATTCTTTTTCAAATGTCATCTCTTCCTCCGCATCGTCCGACCCACCTATAGCTTCCCATCTATTAGCGCAAGCTGAATCAACGAGACTTGTTGCAAAATACATATGATTAATCCTTTGTGTGAGGTATTGTCATTGTCTGTATTTGATTTTCCACCGACTGACCCTTGATAGTATTATTTGCTCGAGGATGTAAAGGTCGCATGAATATCACAACTTATTTTGTAAATGTACGGTAACGATGAAGATGGCACTATGAAATTTATTGTTCTACTTAGACAGTTGCACATAATCGATTCTGCAGCTTGTGCTTTCGTTGTTTGTCTATTCTGCGATTGTATAATGCGTCATTACACAACCAATCTTTGCGACTATTTTTTTGAATGGTGAATAATTCAATGCATAGACATGTGAAATTAATTTGACAGAGTTGCCTTTCGACTGTATAAAACATGAGATTCATCTTCATTGTCTCAAAGCTACCTTTTACTCTCAACTGACCAACCAAGCCTTACCCTCACAAGACCTTTATTAGTATAAAATGATGCTATACAATATGCAAGAATAAGAAAAGATAGGTAGGGTCATGTTCAAAAGAGAATACAAAGGATGACCATATGCCTTAGTTTTATGATTATTTTCACTATTAATGTCATCATTATTACCACTATGAGAAAATGGGACTCAACCGATGTGACTTGCACACTGAACACTTTGCTGTCTTCTGGTAGGAGCCAAACTTGATGAGACTTGTGACGTCATCAGTGGATTGATACAATCAACCCTCTGAGGAGAAGGTAGATAGAGAAAGAAAGGAAACTTTATAAAGACTTTGCCATCTGGGAGGTTGTCATAAAATCTGGGTAATATCAAGTGGAGCGTGTTTACCTTTGATTTCTCAATCTTCATTTGAGCCTTAATGGGTTCTCCGAAAAGCAATTGACGTCATATTGCAATGAAGCAATTACCTTTGCCAAAGGTCGGTACAACAAATAAAAAGGAAAGTTACAGAAAACAGAAAACATTGATAGGACGCAAACCCGGTAATTTTTTTTTTTCATTATTATCATTATTCAGGTGTGACACGATCTGGTTGCGTATGTCCTGGTATGCAAATAAGAAACTCGGCTTCTGATTGGTTAGCGCGATAACCAATGAAATCTCGCATGACGCAGTGACAGCTGGTGGCAGTGTTCCGTGGTGAGGAAATGCTATTGACGAAGACGAATCACGGATAAATCCCGTGAAGTCGCAGAATCAGCGTATTTGACGTCATTCATGTAGGAGCATAATCATTCACACACACACAGACAACTTTTTGGACAAGCATGTATTGTTCTCAAGGCCCAGGGCTTCGGCTGCCTTGTAAGTTTGATGACGTCAATAGTGTTGGTCTCCGAGTAATACTCTGTATTAAAATACAAGTTCGATGATACAAGCAAATTGTCAAAGGGCTTACTTGGACACTCTAGGGCTAGCTAGACGGAGATTCGCTATCACTTTCAGTCGATATTTGAGAAAACTTATTAGCAACTAGACGTTTTGGGAAAACTGTAAATATTCATAACAAACTTGCAAGGGGTATCTCTGGGTCTGAACTGAAGTTTTATACGAAAACACGTCTAGATGAGTGATTCTAGTCTGAGAAAAACAAATCATCACGACCATCACAAAGGTATAACCGACATGACTGCTTATGATCTAAAATATTTTTTTCCAATAATATATGTAAAAAAAACACACGAATATTCTTCTATAATAGTACATTCAGCCAAGGGAATACGGTGTTCAACAAAATCAAAATAATTTAAGTTTAACTGACAAGCTGATTTCTGCATTATTTTATCTAACATTAAGTACTTTCTATATATTGTTTTCATAGTTATCGGGATAACGCAGGGATTATACAGTTGGCCAGTATTTTCAACCACTCGAACATACATGTATATATCCTTGGGCTAATGGACTATAGATGATAGTTAGGCATATATATGATATATGATATATATATATATATATATATATATATATATATATACATACATACAATAATGATATATGCTTCTATTCTGATACGGTATCCATTTTCACAAGTCAACACATTAAATTTTGACCAAGTTACGTTATTGTTAAAGCGATAGTTGGTCTGTGGATATTGGTAGTTAAATCGTGAAAAGATGTTCATAACTCAGAATTTCAGCTGTACAATAATATAAAAAGACAAAGATGAATTATTGTAAAAGCAGTGGTTGGTCTGAGGCTATTAGGCATCGTAAACAAACACTGAATTATGAGAGATTAAAGACAACTTTCCATCAGGGTAGACATCGTAGCATGCCTCGCTACTTGCGATACGGATCACCGCTTCCTGAGCAGCAAATTTACTAAATGAACTGAGGAAAATGAGGGTACAAAGAGCTTCTATTAATTGGAGACAAATTGGAACTATGAGAACAAACCCCTGCAAAAAGAACACGCTAATGGGGTTGATGATAATTGCTCATTAGAAATTTGTACGAATGACAACAGAATCACCCCTATATCATGGGTGGGGAAGCTGTTAATATCCATTAACTCAAAAGAGCCATTGATTATTAAGCGAGAAGCGCTTGATGCTGCTAAAGTTGACTATCATTTCCATGCCTTGTTTGGGTATATGATGATGATGATTTTTTTTTTCGCTTCATAAACTGTAATTTATAAGCCTAGTAAACGACATAAATGCTAGACAATTAATGACGTCACTATGAACACCATTACGTCACTACTAAGAAAATTGATTGAGTTTTCACCTAATATAACTGTCAATTCAGGCATTATGTTCAATCGTCTTATTTCGGAAATGAGTGTGATTGCAGCTAAATGAAAACTTCTGAACAAGCATTCATGATTTCGTTATTAAAGAAAATCAGGTGCATCGTTGTCTTGTAGAGGTAGATGTGAAAGGGAGAGAAAGATGTTTGTGAAAAACACTGCGAAACTGCTACAAGTATGCGTGACTATTAATATCTGGTTCCCTTCTTCATTATGTAGAACCCTGAACCTCCACAGTAGTGCCAAGAAGCTGTACCTGTTCTACCAAAACTGTAACAGTTTGACTTTATGAGCATCAAAAAACAATGAAGGAATTACATGAGCATGTATAACATCAAATAGTAGATCAATCAAATCTGCGCTTTATGACAAAACGTCATTTATTTCATTGACCAAGTCAACCATTAAAGAGGAAATCAAACCCCAAAAATAGAAACTAATAATCTTCAAAAGAAAGAGAACAACTCTTCATGTATGATATGTATGAAATTAGAAAAAATTGTTATTTCAGCTAATAAAAGTAAAAACATGTTTTAAAACCAAGACATATCACAGTTAACATTGTCATTACGTTCTTTTTTATTCAAGGTGGTTTAAAGGCAAGTTTTATATGTATGCAGCTGTAATATAACATTTTTGTCATTTCTGTATATGAAATGAATAAGAAATAGTGAGAGCATGACATCATCAACTTGCTCATTTGAATATTCGTAAGGACTGGTGAAGATTTTTTTTTCCGAAAAAAATGTGAAATTTCAAAATGTCATATTTTCCTTATTCCTCATCCGGATTTGGTCATTTTTGTATCGTTCTGTAGGGAATATTTTTCTCTTTATTTTAAAGTTTATTTGTTTTGGGGTAGGTTTCGCCTTTAAAGTCAATGTACCAATCTACCACGATGAATCCGCAATGATTCTTTCTACCAGTACTGATACACCTGCTAGTCAAGACACTGGGTCGATCATTGACTGGCACGAAGTGGCCTTTGCCGTGTGGGATACAGGTGATCTTACCGTATATTAATGTCGACTCCCGCAGCGACAATTGTCTTACCCTTGCCGGCGTGTGGTTACACAATCGAGAGCTATATTTGAACACCGTCCACCCAGGGAATTCTTTCGCCAGCGATATATCAATCAATATGGCACAAATTGACAGCCGTTCTATGTTTCAATTTTTCTCCCCTTACGTCATCATTCTATATTACCATTTCTCATTTCATACTTGCTATTGTCCGCTTGCTGGATATGAATATGTCTCCTTGATTCCAGTTCCAGTTTTGGCGGGCAAATGAGACCAAATGTCACTCACCGTTGATAGATCAGAAGTCGAGAGACCCATGACACTGGTCCCATGTGCAAAGGGATGGATTCAATTAGCTAATTTGACATCGATTGGGGTTGTATCATTCGCACGTTTATATGCACACTGTATTACGAAGAACGCAGAAGAAAGAGAAAGAGAGAGAGAAAAGGAAAAAAAGGAAAGTTTGTGTACTTATAACAAAGATCGTGGAACGTTTTTCAGTGTGTGTGTGGGGGGGGGGCGATGCAGCCGATGGGGGTGGGGTGGATTAATGATGCCCCCCCCCCCCCCTTCCTCGGCTCCTGTGTTAGTCCTATGTATGCGTATCCTGACTTATGATCATTAAGCTCACATGAAGGCCATTTTTGATAGATCAAAATACTTCTGTATGTGTTAGCAGGTTGGTCTTTCGTGGTTTTTCTTTAAATTGTATTTTCTTACGTCAGTCGTTAAAGGAAATAATATGTTCTCTTATAAACAATGTCAGAAAGAATGTATGCAGACTTTTTGTTTCGATAATGATTGAAAGCTATGCTTTCATAAAAATGAATACAATGCATGTTTCGTAACGTGACTGTATACCTGTAAGAAATATGTATGTTGCTTACTCGTGGCATGTGGCAGATGACTAACATGCACTACAAGTAAATATGAAAGATTGATCGTAGAGTCGTTTGAGCGTTTCTCCCAAAGAAGAAAAAAAAATCGAGGGCATGATGCACACTATACACCGGGCCATCTGATCTGACTCAGCGAGATAAATCGAGCTAGACGTGTGACCCTGACAATGAGGTTAATTTGCAACCGTCCTCACGCTGGGACGAAGGACCAGTGTCGTGTGACGATGCCTATCGAAGAAACTTCAGTGATGCCCTGGCATAGATCTAAGATGGTTGGGATGGACAACGTACGTGTAGTGCTGCTACAATAACTATCCTATGACCAACATAAACTGTGACCGCCTGTGTGTAACCCGCACCACTGCCCAAGTGCGTCCGTGCCACACACACAAGAGTTACCATGTGAGACGTGTCAACTGCTGTGCACAAAGTACACCACTGAGCCGATATAGGTTTATAGTGCGTCGCTTCTTAAAGAGGCAGTTTTTTTTTTCTTTGACAGAGAAATGCACATCGAATTAAGAACTTCATCAAAAAATATCATCACTTTAATGTTTAACTTGGCATGAATTCTCTTGCAAATATTATACATATTTTATGAGAAATGACCTGACAGCAGTTTTGTTTGAACATGATAGATCGGTCCTTAAAATGAGAATACAGGTAAACGTACTAAAAGTGATTGTAAATAGCATTCGACTTAAATATAGGAGTTCCCGTTTGGCTGTATGTGAATTGCGTTGGTGCTCAAACTTTCAGTTTTATTTTGTTTGATTCAGTTGTGTGTGTGTGTGTGTGGTCTCCAGCCGTTTCAGGTCCAAGCAATGAATGCTATCTTTGTACAATACCTGCAACTGCTAAGTTTAAAGCAAGAAGAAAGACTGTAAAATAATTAGTAGTCGGCCGTTACCCTTGCAAAGTGCTACTGGATCTATTTTTGTTTTATATCAGGGAAAAATGTTTTGGTTTCGGAGGGTTCATTTTCATGCATTAATTGCATACATTGATTTTCTATGGGAAGGAGCTTACTTTTCGCTTTCCATCGATCATCATCCGCCCGCTGTTCCTCTGGGTGTTTTGAAATGCAAAACTAGTTCAAACGCGCTGACGAAAACCACGAGGGTTGCGTTATGACGACACCACAGCTTTAGGGGAACATCCGTTTACATATTGCCAGGGAAAAACACAAGCGGAACCCAATACCACTAAATCGCACCTAGCAAATCAAAAATCATTCTATCCGTCATGCAATACACATTCTAAATTGAATAACAAGTATGCGAGTTTAGGCTTCCTCCCCCCTCCCCCCCCCCCCCCCCATTCCGTTACACCCGGGGTTGATTGCTCTGTCCTTCTCTCTCTTCCCCTGAGAGTCTATCCCTCTCTATTCGTCTTTCTTCTCCCTCTCTCTCTCTCCCATGTTGCCTATCACTGTCTCCCCCCCCCCCCCCCTCCCGACTCTACGCCCTTCCGCACCCACCCGAGTCAGGCGTTCACGCCGCTCCCCTATACAAGTGACGCTTTCCACTCCAAGTCGCACCTTATGATGTCGGGCGGTGCGTTTTAGCTTTCTGCTGGGACATTAAAGGGGGAAAAAACTCATTACTTTCTGGCCATTTGATCTGCGGTAGCGCCGGGGCAGGTTTTTGTTTCACGCGCTCACAACTGACGGCCGAACTGGGTTTCAAGCGGCGGACGAGAGAGAGAAAGAGGGCGCCATGGAGAGTGGTAATTAACGGAAGGTGTTTTTGTGAGGCCAGATGGGAACGAGGATGGCTGAAAAGGCCTCTCGAGAGATAACTATAGAAAGAACGAGGGAAAAGAAGATATGAGAAAAGAGACAATGAGGTAAATGCCGAGATTGTTGATGCTAAGTGGTCAGAGTTGGGAATAATATAATTCTGTTTCCTAAATTTGGCGAACAGATTCATACACGGAGGCCAAAGAGCTGCCATGAAAGCTCATGAAGAATGTCACAGAAGTAACTTACAAATTAGGCCTACCTGTTTGAAACAATACACATTATAAAAGAGAAACCGTATGATTGCTTTATTGTTTGGGTTTGTTTGTTTGTTTTTTGAAGATGGTTGAATACTTCCTCTTTGTCACGTAATTACTCGTTCAAATATGATTTTATATGACCTTCGATAGGTCAAAAATTATATTGTAAAATTACCTCAACCAATATTGGATCGTAATGTTCTGAGGGATAGATGGGTAGGTATACCGACTATATGCTTTGTATACTGAAGAGCCGCCTCCATTACCATGGCAACATTATAGATTTCATCAGTACTGTCTGAAAACGATATAAAGTACTTCTCGCGTCAAAGCGGAGGAGCCGAATCAAGTGGCAGGAAGTCCATGAAATACCATCCCTCTCGGTTCGAGTCGGTAGCCGCGCAAGGGCGCGTCGTGTTATGAAAACAGAGCTGGCCCTCTTCGTCAGCCCGAAGTCAGGAGTTAGGTCGAATAACAGTGTGTTCCCGCCACGAAAGGTTAGGCGCGAAATCCGAGGATTGCAGACTATAGTCACTGTCATTTTCTACTTAATTACAAAATGAGCGCCGGCGAGGAGAAGAGTTTGCTTCGCTCTCTTGCTTCATTGAAGAAGATGATTTTATGTTCATCTTAGAGGAAAAAGAAAACTTCAAAGGAAGCAAGATGCATTTGTATAAAGTATACTCTGTTATAATGCCTGGAGACTTTTTTTTTTGCAGGACGACATACATGAATAAACGAACACACAAACACATACACACACACATGGACAAGATCACTATACCCATTGACAAGTAGGTCCCTACACTAAAATTTGGGGGTTTCTTATCTTCTTGCTTTACGATGAAAGTGTTAATAGTGTCTTATAGACCACCAGGCAATGCTCTACACGTATAGTCATTCATGAGAGTCCCGGTTCTAAGATTTGTTGTTGAAGTTTCACGTTTATTATCCATTTTGAAAAAGGTATTGTGTGATAATATCGTCTTAAAATAAACATCCCGTAGTAACATGCTACATTAAAGCTGAAAGTTTCGATATTTCGAAACATACTTTAATCTCTGTATTCTGGCTGAAGGACGTTAATGTGTCATATCTTCGATTTTCCATTTTCAGCTGGACAACCTTTGGAGCATATTCTCTACCTTGCGACAAGCGGCTTCATGAGGTAAAGTGTTAGAAGTGCATGAGAAGTCATTCAGAGAAGCAAGTGAACGCGAGTGCTTTTGCTAGGTGCACCCGAGATTGCGGTCACTTTGGTCATCACGTGTTAGTACGATATGCTGTGTTGGTACAATGTGCTTCATGAAAAGCACGAAAGCGGATCTACAACACGGTAGAATGCGTTACTGTTTTTATTTATTTATTTTATTTATTTTTCTTTTAGACAAAAAGAATAAAACACGGCAATAATGATTCTTGAGGTTAACAAAATGAATGTGTATACTGGTCACCGAGAAGAGGCTTACAAAAAAAAAAAAATGTAGAACACAGAAGGAAGTGGTAAGCCCACAAATCACGATAATTTTTCCCGCCATACTTTCAGAAAATATTAAGAGAAGTTTGCATGCATGGCAAAATCATCAACGTGCATGACTAACTCCAAAATTTAAAGAAACAGAAATCATTTACCACTTTCCAAGGAAAAAGAAACTGAACAAACAAGCCAGTAACAAAGAAGCACACACACACACACACACACACATACACACACACACACATACACACACACACACACACACACACACGCAGAAAAGAAAAATCCACAGAATACAATCAGGAGGTTCCAAATTAAGACAGGAAGAATAACCATGGCAACTGCATGTTTATGCAAATCTATTGTGTGATTATGTTAGGTATATTGACTGTAAAATGTCTACGTCATTACTATTGTCTTTATAACAAGCATGTACCTTTTTAGAAAAGCTAGGGTTACGTACGAGCAAAGCCATGTTGCGTACTCCATAAAGGGTGAAAATTCACGATTAGCTGAGGTTTAAAATACCAAAGACATTAATTAAACACACACACACAGACACACACATTGCTAAACCTCGTAAGCCTACATATTGCATCGTTCCTTTCTACAAAAGTATTAAAATGAGGGAACTTTACAACGGTACAAGCCTTAGCAGCTCGGTATGCCGGTGCATTGAGACATCCACTTCCATCTGTTAGTCGATTATTAGGCAAAAGAAAAACAATAACAATGAATAAACAAGAGATTACTAATTAATAAACAAAAGAAGATTGGCGATAGGTAAAGTTGTTTTGCTCACAGGTTTGTACGTTGTCCACTTCTCTGAACTGATTCACTCCATCATGACACCTTTCCGGGAGTTTGATACACTAGTAAAATTGGAGACAAACGCGGGAAAACTCAATCGAATTCCCAAATTGATTCATTGTTACCGTCTGCATTCGATATATTTATCTTACAGACGATCCACTTGAACAATTTTCGTCTGGCTCAGCGTCTGGTGCACTGGATCTTGCTGCAGATTGGACAAATCCGACTTTGCTCTGATTACAAAATGGAGAATGGCAGAAGCTGTAGCCTGTAACCGCTTCGTAATGGGATATACGTTTCCGCACTTTTCCACCAAGTTCAGATTATTCATGTCAATCTCAGTTAGAGGCAGTACGAACTCTTCATTACCGACATGTCCAAAGTGAATTTCTATGGTACGGAGAGAATTTTGTACGGGTAAACACTGTTCTTGATTTCAAAAGTATTAAGTCTTGGATTAAGACTGTCCCCGCTTAGAGTTGTCAGCGCTTGAAGCGCGGATTCATTTTATGCCATCACTAACGGAAATGAAAAAAAAAAATTACTAAAGAAGCTTCATGAGCAGGAAAAACAATCTAATGAACGAATTTTGGGATCATGACGTTATTTGGGTTTCGGGTTTCAGTTATTCTTGATGATGGTAATCACTTGTGAAATTCATATTTCCTCTTCCTGGGAAGTAGAGAGGGAAAAGGAACGTCGCTTGAGGATTCCCCCCCCCCCCCCCATCTTGTTCCGCGGCCCTTGCTGAGATAGTTGTTTTAAAGGCGATACAATCCACCGTTTCTTTCTCTATGAGTTTCTCGCTTAAGCGTATAGTTGTATACATATGCATAAGATGAATTATTTCAATACAGTAATAAAAAAAATCAATGTAATACATAGGCTATATAAACATATTTGAAAGTGGGGAAAATTATCAAATTCATAACCTACATTAAACTATTCGAACAAAATAATTGTGATTTTTTTTTTTTGGGGGGGGGGGGGAGGTCCATGTTAAAGACAAGTTTATTGAGCTGTGGGCCACTCAACCAATGTGAAATACAACAAAAAAGTGTATATGTATAATATGATTATATATATATATATATATATATATTAATATCTAAGTGTGTGTGTGTGCATGGGATGCGTCACCACTTTACACTGATAAAGTCGCAGAGAGGAAACAAAGAGCAGTGCATTTAGCTGAATAAAACAATATCTTCGTTTTAAAACTCGATCTAAGCCCTTTGCGTGCAGCATATCTTTATGGTATTTTGCGTTGACCTCCTATACCCAATTTGCTGTACGAATTGCAGCATTTAACCCCCAAACCGATTTCCTCGAAGAAGCTTGGTCTACTGGACGGGATGTCCTAACATATTCCGCGATGGGTTTCTAGAAATGGACGAGACATATACATCATTGGAGTCTGAGATAAATTAAAGAAACCTCAATCAGAGCAATCTAAAGTGTGACGACTTTAAGAGGCTTCTAATGCCCCTCGGCTTATTTTCTTTCTTCCCTGCCTTCTTCTCAGTGCATCTCATCCTTCCTCTCTTTCTTTGAATTTGCTGAAATTCGCCGGATCTGTTTTTCCTCGTCATTGACTTGTAAATCAATTCAAAGTACTTGAAATACTTACTCCAGAATGGAGACCGTATATCCATGCGCAAACAGCCTGAACTCGTTGTATAAGCATATTGTAGAGCGATGTAGTTTGCTTGTCCGTTCATTGGGTGCGGTTTGATTTTCGATCTATTCCATGTGGTCACTAGATAAAGGGGTAAATTAAAACATGCAAGCAAAGATGACTTTGAGTACCCTACGACAAACAATGCGATGCTGAGAAAGCGACTTGCCTGTGAAATCTTCCGGATCAGCACATTTGCGATTTCCGATAAGACGACGAACAAAGCTCAGATTAACGATTTAAAGACATACATTGTGTGTCTCTCTGCGAGAATAAATTTTGAGATAATACACGGGAAAAGAAAACAAAATGCAAAAGATCTGAGAGTTTCTTCATATCTACTCAAGATCCCGTCTTTATCCACGGAACATTTTCATTGCTTCTAAAATGGTAAGATAGGCTTACATTAAAAAAAAAAAAGTGTTTTCAGATTTAGGGTGACCAGACACTATACAGCAGTACTATATATGTTTATGTATTTTCATATTATGTACATGCAGTTTTATATTGTTTGTGTACTATTAAATAAAAAACATTTAAAAATTCGTCTATACTATAGTATCCAGCTCTGATGAGGATATAAAATCGAACATTTTTTTAGTATAATGTGACTTTTGGACAAGAACAACAAGAAAACATTATGCTTTCATACGAATCTCTTACCGCATAACATCGGATCACTCTGCCAAAATGGATGGAAAGATCGCTCATTTTGTGGTTTGAAAACGCGTGAGGTTATCTATTGCTTACAGGCAACATCTGTCGGTACTTTACGTGCTGCTGACATTAAAAAAAAACAATCTTGCAACAGAAAAGGCTACATATGAAATATCACGTTATACTCATAGAGCCATATCAAATTGCTCGAGTATATGCCTTCTAGAAAGAGCACGTTTTGTTGTTTTGCTTCTGCGGTTATAATCTGTCTGTTAAGTCAATTTGCAAAGGAGAATTCGTGGAACTGTTCGTTGTTTGGTAGCATGCTTCATGTGACACATTGACGTATCATTTTCCCCCTAAACGTCATTTCGTACTTCTCCCTCCCTCTCCCCCTCCTCCTTTCTCCCTCAATCCCTCAATCTCTTTCTCTCCCTCCCTCTCAGAATACAGTCTCTCTTTACAGTGGCGGATCCAGTTAAGGGGGAGGCATCGGGGGCGACCCCCTTTCTTGTTTCAAAATAAAAGAAATAAAAAAGACCAAACAATGAAAATGGGCGTTTGCGTTCTTCCCCTTTTGATTTTCTTCCAGAGAAAATTGCGATGAAGCATTTTTTTTTATTGTCAGCCGATGAAACCCGGAAGTGGCCATTATTTATTTATTTATTTATCTATTTATTCATTCATTCATTTTTGCCAGATGATTAAACCCGGAAGTGGCACCAGAAATATCCCCCCCCCCCTTAGAGAACTTTTGGATCCGCCCCTGCTTTGTATATGTCCCCTTGTTCTCCCGTTCTCCCGCTATGTATCTCTTCCCCCTCCCTCTCTCACCATTCTCTAACCCCGTATCCCTCTCCCTCTCTCCCTCTTGGTATTTTCCCTTTCTTTCACTCTCTCTCTCTTTCTCTCTGTACTTCTCTCGCCCTCCCCCCCCCCCCACCTCCTCCGATTGGCCATGTCTGCATGTGACCCCATTCAAATCTCGCAGGTGTAGAGAAAGTGGCAGCCAGTCTTTGCATGCCGCCTGCTTACTCCGACTCGGGCCATCAAGTTTCACGTGGCGAGAAGCAAGGCTTCCAACAAACAGCGTCCAAAAAGAGAAAACACAGACACTCATCAAGTTAAGACAAAGACAAAAACAGAAAAACAAAGAAAACATGTTCGAGGTGGAACTCCGCGTTTTCTGCAAAAGTAAGAATATATATATATATATATATATAAAGGATTTGACTTGAATTAAAACTTTTTTTAAGAAAGATGAATGAATACCCGATTCATTCCATCGGTATCAGTGATTAGGTTTGACAAAGATTTGCTATAAATTGCCCAGCTGGAGTATTTTTTGGAAGAGCATTTCTTCTGACAATGAGTGACAATAACAAGACGAAATATCTGGGCAACAATCCCGAAGTCATGAGAGTGCTAAATATTCTACGTTTATTCTAATAATACCTGTATTTGCATATATATATAATATAATATAATATAGATATATTATGCATATGGATATATATATATATATATATATATATATATATATATAACATATAATAGAGAGAGAACATTGCAAATATATCATTTCAAAGAACGTAAGACACAAAAACATTAACGTGCACATGCACACACACACACACACACACACGCACGCACACACACACAATTATGTCCCATACAGACGTAAGAAAACTTTGCATACAAACACACGTTGTTGAATTGCAGTCTTCCCATGCTATCGTATGAAGATGTGAACCTATCCTTGATTGTTAGTATACCGTCACTGATATCCGTAACTTGTTAGATTTCCACCAGACTTGAGGAGCAGTCTGGCTGATTCAAATTAAGCTTTCAAACACACACACACACACACACACAAACACACACACACAAATACACACACAGAAAAATAAGGCGACACTCGTCACAGAGCTGGGAAGTTATCACACAAGTTGCAATCATACCGGGTTTGCTAGTGCCCATTAAATTGCCTGTTACAATCCTTCGTTCCTAAATACTCAAAACTGAAGGCACTACACCTACATTAGTGACTTCTGACATCATAATTTCACACCTGTCATAAGCAAGGCTAGGTCAAATTGGACATCCATTTCACTCTCTCCTTATACTCATGAAATCACTCCTTAACAATTTTTCAGTGTTATCACAAACATGACGATATGTTCATTTTTTTTTAGAGAAAATTCTCAGAAGTAAGGTTTGATATGATCGATTCTGCTTTCATTTCTAAGTTTTTAAAGAATAGTCTTTCCAAAAAAATATGTGTTTGATTTATCGGTCTTTGATATCTCTAAAGTAGTAGTTAAAAGTCCACTGTGTGCTACATCAAGGCCTGTGTGCACAGTGTCTGCAGCAAGTCACTGCCCTGTCCATTTTTTTATGACGTCAATGTTTGTTGTTTTTTTTCCACCGCCGTGGAGTCAAGTTATGGAAAAGGAATCTGTCTTCATCGGAGTGTAGTCTCAGTGGCGGTTGGGGGGGGGGGAGGGGTGCGTGCGCCCCCTTTATTTATTCTTTCTTAAAGGCGCCCCCTCTTTACGGAATTTCTGGATCCACCTCTGAGTCTGCCCAGAGAGGGAACGGTCTTTGACCCCCACGCTGTCCTTAGGACGACATGTGTTTCATTCATCAGATTTACAGTCGTAGCTCCCCAGCATGATGTGTATCACGGCTGACCGGATAGTGCTCTGGAGATCGAAGACGTTGTTTCGCCCCTCACTGTGTTTACTGCGATTCATGGCGACAGAAGACACGACATGCGGGAACAACAACCCCAACAGGGAAGCAATGGTACTTATCTAACATATTATGCTTTATTATCATTAATGTTTACAGTGCCACGCCATATGTACCATATAAAGTTTCAACATTGTCTAATTGTGAATGAAAAATTGTGAATTCCGATTTTATCAAAATGTGTCTTAATGAGAATAACATGAAAATATCAATCGAATTGGATGGAATTGAGCAATGTGCTTTTCAGCATGAAGAATTGGCCTATTCCCATTCCCGAAAGAACGCGGTGACATTCAGGGTGCATTGCACTTGCAAATGAAATAAATCTCAATCAAAAACGGTGCACTCACTTTACAAAATAAACAAACACAGATGAAGTGTTTTCATTTCCGTTTCCACTCAGCTTGAGTCTGTCAAACACGCTGCGATCAAAATGTAGGCCATGACTAGAGTTCATTGGCTGCTCTATATTCTTAACAATTCGTTGCGCATTGTTACGTTGGTGACGTAAATTCTTTGATTTTGGGGGTTTTGTCCCCTTCGAGCGTCTAACAACAATATATATAGTTTTCAGGTCTGTGAGACTGTGGTAAAAATTGGCCTACTTGCATCGTGTAGAGAAGCCTATCCAACAAATTCTCTACCAACATTTTTTTTTTTCTTCTTGAAAATATTCCGTTCGATATTACCTTTATTGTTTTTGTTGTTATTATTATTATTATTTTTATTTTTATTATTATTATTATTATTATTATTATTATTACTATCATTATTATCATTATTATCATTAATATTATCATTATTATTTTGCAATAGATGTGGTATGTACCACCATCACAAGTGTAAGAATAGCCATTGGAAGCCAACAATTTATCCGGAAAATCAATGCAACAGGACACATGATAAGCCACATCATCATTTTTGTCACATACTTCCTGGTTTGCTTTAAACTCTCGACAAACCCCTCCGGTTATTTCAAGGTAATTATTGCCAGTGAAAATCCGACTCGGAACAGTTTGTTTTCGCTGCAAGAAGCCGTGATTGAGCCAAAACCATGTATCCGGTGGTGATTACTCTCAACTAACATTGGGTAAGGTATCCCTCCCTACCTCCCTCCTTCAGTCTATCTGATAACCCTAAGCACACTGCAGATGAGACTGTTTGAGAGCAATCCGTATGATGGACGGATGTTTCCAATCTGACGGTATTAGACTGGATTTCGAGGAGATCAGACCAATCCCAGATGAGGCGGAGAGCAGACAATTAAAAAAAAACTCAAAGCTTTCAGCGATGTTTCACATAATCCTTAGTCACTCTCAATGTTTAAGCGAATCGCGAGAAGTAAAAAAAAAAAAAAAAAAAAATCAAAAAGATGACCTTCCGTGTTTCCCATTGATGGATGAACCTAAACAATCACGACATCTGTCTTTTTGTTGTTGTTGTTTTTTTTTTTTTTTGTTTTTTTTTGCAATTACAATGTACTAGTATCACATGTCTTGAAAATAGCCAAACTTCTTAGTCTGTCTGCCTGTATACATAAACATCAGATTGTATGTAGCATTTTGATTTTGATTTGATTTTGATTTCTAGAGATTTCTGGAAGAAAGAAACTGCACTTTTGATCATTTTGGTTTAATTCACACAAAAAAATACAAAAGTAAAAATATACCCATTATTTGGGGGACAATGTTCATTTTTGTTTAGCCAAATAATGTTACACACGTGAAAATTGTTTTGTTATTTCATCAAACCAACATAGTTTGAGTTAATCTGCAAACTCTCGAAGAAAAATATCCATTTGAGAGAAAACAGTTAAGTAAGATGACTAGGAAAAAAAGAAATGAAGAGTAATACAAATAAAAACGATAGATTTTCTCCATCAATATTCACGTGTTCGAATGGGAATATCAGACACACACACTCACACACACTCACACACACACACACACACATGTATATAAATTATATATAATATAGCACACATAAAATATATAAATAAGTATACAGAGATATGTAGATAAACAGACAGATGGATCGATAGATAGATAGATGGATTGATTGAGTGATTAAATGAATGAGTGAGCGACAGACGAATGCTCACTGTTACAGCAGACTATCAAACTTTCTTCATACACCTCCTATATGGACCAAGCGAGGCAATATGGCGGGGTTGTCTGAAAACGCAGAGCGATAGGATTCGTTTAAGCCTTGTTTGTTGATCTCACGTGATGTCGAATAATTATATTGACATGACCTAATTCTTGTGTGAGACGAAGTTAGTCTACATAAATGCTGTCATGAAGCTGGAATCAATGCCCCTGGAATTGCGATGTGTTCGTTGAAAGTATCTGACTGCAATTTTGTAGAGAGCAAAGGGGAGCAATTGGGTCTGCTGATGGCCGCAGAATGACTAGCGCTATATTCAATCAAAACAACTCAAAATCATGCTTATTCATAGGTTCATCGTCTTATTTTTTTTTTACTTTTTTTTTGCGCAAATATGTCACTGAAAACAATGATAGATGTGAATGAAGACGGCCGTTGAAGTTCCCATGTGTATAGATCACTTTAGGCTGAAGTATTGCATGGATTTATGGCAAGCTAAACTCGTGTCAAATTGGTCCTTGTTGTGGTATTATTGCCACGTGTCTTGATCACTCGATAGCCCGTGACGTACTCTGATTATGTTTATTTGTAAACCGTTTTGCTCGAATCCGCTCTAGTACCTGAAGATTACGGGGTAATATGAACACACCAGATCACTTTCTCCCAGTCAAAGAAATTTCCATTCGTTGACGTGTATTGTGGTTGACGTACGATTTGTGATTGGAATTGATATTAAGACGTAGGTGGATTTATGTGGATTTCCCTAAGATCTTATGTGCCCTGAAATTCAATCGCCTTGCTCAGTCACTTTAAAATCACAGTCTCAATATTATTTTCTGTATCTCTCTTTTTCTCTCTCTTCCTAATCTGTTCATCACTATTTCCAGTGAAAAACATATGATTGTGACATTTTAATAAATTTTACCTTTAATTGTGTCCCTATTTTTTAAAGACCCCAATCTTTCTCTCTCTTTCTCCTCTAGATAGTTTTTGTTTTTATTCATTAAACAGACAGTGGAAGGAAAAAGTTTCTATTAACCCTGCAATGCATTCTTCATTAATGCCATTCCTCCCCAGTCTTTAACCTCCCCCCCCCCCCATTTTCCCGTTTCCTGCCACTTTCTCCAGGCTTATCTGTTTTATTTCAATCATTGATCGGAAAACCAAACTATACACTTATCCTCGAGCGTGTATACTTCTTCAGAGTCTGTTTTCTCCTCATTCAAATCAGGGTTACATTATTCCTAGACCAGATGAGACAAAAAAAGGCTCTAGTATGTTAAAGGGCAAAACGAAATGAGACTTTTCAATGTGAGATTGTGCTACTGCTTTTTAATTGCTATCAACTGACTTTCATAGTAACGTAGACCAATCATCTACATGAGTGAAGAAATAAAGAAAAAAGAAACGCAAGTGTTGTTGCTACTTTAATGAAATACATTCAAAACAAAATTAGGTCTTTTTGTTTCAACTGTCTAGAAAAGCAAAGTTATTTGCCAGCATTTTAAAACCTCCACACAGTATCACTCATTGATGAGCACTTGTCAAAATAACTGATTGACGTGAGAGGTAAAATGACCGGACCGTCCATATAATTATTGATGTAGTCCCTTGTTGCCATAGATTTCCTGTCCGGATACAAGTACGTCAGAAACAACTCTAATAGCGCAATGCACGAGTAATCCTGAGGACGATTACTCGGCACGAACTTTTCCACAAGTAGCTATTAGCTCGTAAGATACACACACACTGTGTTATTCTGGGTAAACACTGGTGAGCATGTCGGAAGCTTTTTCTCTAATCTGGCATGAACGCTGGTCCCATGGTCATCGACCTTGCCTCGTGCTTGCCGGCTCGTCGACGGCGGGCGAACAGCAAGATGTTCTCGGGCCCGTTGCGAGCTCGTATCAAGGAGCGGTAGGTAAACGCAAGCGTCTATCGAGGGTGTGTTTTTCTTTCCGCAGGCGACGTTGAGCTATTAATACCTCCCTTGAGTGGGCCCTCATACTGAAGAGCGCCACGGAGTGTGTGCGTTTTTTAGGCGTGTTGATCTTTTTTTTTTTCTCAGTGCGAGAGAGGGAGATCCAAGGAGAGATAATGCAAGAACCTCTCAACTGATATTTGCAAGTCTTTTATATTTCGGCTATTAGACAATGTATACAATCAAGGGAGTGCCATCTATCAGCTCTCTAACATCAATCTATAAGTGATAGCCATTTAAAACCATGCTTCTGATGTACTCATATCAATTAGTGATAATCGCTGGCATGAAAATGGCTCAATATTACAGCATTTCGCGCGTTTCTAGGCACGTGCACGCTTTCACCAAGATTTTTTTTTTTCAACGAGTCTAAAGTCTGGGATTTAACTTTATGACACGCTTGGGAGAGACTTTAATATAGTAATTTTTCTTGAGTGGAAGGAATACAGGCTTTCCTTTTAATTTTTCTTCGAGTCAATAAAGAGGATTAGAATGTGATATTGTCGCAACTGACATTGTTGCATCATGTAGCTTTTCTGTTTTCTTCAGTAACATTAATTTTACTGTTTTTCTCCTGTTTAAATCATTTCCCCTCAGTCATAAGGACTAAATAGATATCTTGTGTTGCTTAATTTCCCATGTCTGATTTATACTGACCTCCGACTGAACAAGCTTGTTTTTACGTAGACCCCATCATACTTTTCCTCTGCTATTTTCATGAGAAATATGAAAAATAAGTTGAAATTGAATTTGAATGTGAAATAACATCGATCAAGGGGATCAGATAACGGACAGTCGATGAAAGCAAAATATTCCAAGCTGTGATTGACGTGCTCGCACAATTATTATCATTGCGCTCAAACGTTGCATTTTTGGGTGTGCGTATGCGTGCCTGTGTGGATTTTTTTTTTTTTTTTTGCCGTTACATATAGACTATCTTGTGAGATACGAGTAACAATACAGCACAATGCATGGTTTTACCCCAAACAGATCAATGGGTGTGAGGTTAATTGTATATGTGCGTATGCATGTGTGTGTGGGTGCGTATGTGTGTGCGTGTGTTTATGCACATGTAATTATTCTGTTTTGTATAACAAATTAATGTATGGGAGGGATGGGTGATAGGTTAAAAAAATGATGAATTTAATTTCACCATGAGATTTTAACTTACTGCAGGAATTGTTGAAATGCTGTATTCTCAAGAGTGCAGATTATGTAATGAAGCAGATATTGATTAGTTTGATCAAATTGATCAAGATAGCTTATGAGATTTATGCAGAATTTTATATCACTCTTCTATACACGTTATGATTTGCATAGAATATTTCATTGTATGTTCAAAAAAGAAGAATGTGATTCAGCACCACCAGTGAGAAGAATACAGCTGCTTAGTTTTGTTCATACTAGTTTCATTGTGAAAATGAGCCTGATACTGAATGAAATTCAAATTAAGAATATAAAAAAAAACTGTTTGTGTGTGTGTGTGTGTGTGTGTGTGTGTGTGTGTGTGTGTGTGTGTGTGTGGTTGTGTGTGAGGTGTCAATGTACATCTTCCGATAACATCCTGGCGGGTGACTTCCCAACTTTGCTACAGAGTGTGTAGACTGAAGTGATGGGACTACAGGTTGTGAGTGACTTAACGCGAGTGGATTGTGTGGGGGAGGTTGGGGGAAGGGATCCTTCACTGTGTTCCGAAAAGAAAACTATGAAATGGCAGCTCGCATACAGGTGCTCGTCAAAGGCCTAATCCGAACTCCAGCTGGTATGAGTCCTCCATCTGCAAAAGACAAGAAGTTCAGGAGGAGGGTAACTTAATCAGGATGTCACAGCTCTCCACGCCTGGCATGATATAAACTTTAAATTTCTCTTGACTAACGCAGGCATGTCAGTGCTTGTTTTAGGAGTCATAAGCTGAAGAACAAGATGTATATCATAAAATTGATGTTTTTCGCTCACTCCATCGATTTTGACATTTATGAGCAATGACGCTGTAAACAGCACTATTAATCAGTGTTTGGAACAGGTAGTGCGCCACTTTGCTCGCAACAAGTGGTATATGAATAGATACTAGCTTTCTTTGCAAATACTTTTGACAATAAAGTTATGTCTGCTTGATAAATGGTATATGAAAATGATAAATCTACTTTCTGAATCGATGGAGTTCAGAATAAACTAATTCAGAACTAATGAAGGTACATAACTCGTTGCCATCTTTTCCTTGAAGAGACTTTTGCATGATGCCACCAGTGCAAACATCAAACACTAATAACGATAATGATAGTGTTTCTTGTATTTACGTCGCAATATAGAGTAATCGGTGTGACTATGATAATAATATATTTGTTACTCACTATGTGGGGACAGCGGAACTTGGAAGGGGGCTGTCCTGGGGCTGCACTCAAACCCTCGAGCTTTTCCCCTCAAGGAGGGGGGGGGGGGCGAAGCTTGACCCAACTAACCACTAGCACTACGCCCCCCCCCCCACACACACACATACACACAGACACTAAAACTGTTCAGCAGCCCCAACATCTATCTGTATAATGATAATGAATGCATCATGCTTACAACGGTGAGTGCATACAGTACTCACAATTTTACCGATGTACAATACCACATTATGTATATCAAGATATTGCACATGATCATACAGACATGATGATTATAAAACACATACAAATATGCATCTTTATACCTATCTACTAAAACTTCTGACTTTCGCCTTTCTTTTGTATCTTTCTTCCTCTATC
Organism: Diadema setosum; assembly: GCF_964275005.1. Classification (NCBI taxonomy): domain Eukaryota; kingdom Metazoa; phylum Echinodermata; class Echinoidea; order Diadematoida; family Diadematidae; genus Diadema; species Diadema setosum. The sequence continues at coordinate 35,125,857 of NC_092702.1, read as the reverse complement.
TCTATCTCTGTCTCTTTCTTTCTCTATCTATTATTTCTTCCTCTATCTCTGTCAAACTGTTAAAAGAAAGAATACCTGTCCTTCGCTCCGTCTTTCCATAATGCAGCTGTAGCTCGTTAAGCTGTCTGGTCCAATACGTCGATGTATCATACACGATTCATTCTTCATTCTTGTGTAATTTATCCATCTGCGCTGCTTTATCTGCCACAGACATCATAAATTAATACAATGAATCAAAATATCCCAAATATATTTATGTAATGATAATATACGAGTCACAGACAAAGTGAAGCATTGATATCATGGCATACTCTGAGTAGGACATTTCATTTTTATATTTTCTCCCGCATAAGCTCAAGGTCAGGAACGACATTCCATAATGCATTTTGCCTCCTGGGAAATCCCCCAAATTAGCCTTGGCACGCTGTGGCATGACCTTGACGCTCCTTGTCTATCGGTGTGTGTGTATCCGTAGGCCACTGTCAGAACGTCGTGGTGCGCGTTCCTTCTTCGGTGCTATACATACAAGAAAGCTACATACCTATCATGCATGATATTCACTCGTATATATGATTTTTCTTCTATTACGTTGTTACCAGGTACACTGCTTCAAAAGTTCGTTCTTGCATTGATTTTGTAAATAGACACAACAGAAATAAATCAAAATGAAAACGTTTTCACCACAATGGGACAATTGTTTCGGAGTGCAGTGCTCATCGTTTATCTCAGACAGTGTCATAAAGAATGAGGTGCTGATATATTCTTCAAAATCAAACATTTAAAAACACAATCAAACATCTAGTACCATGCAATTGACATCTGTGTCACGTGACTGTATTAAGTCAGACCCACGCTGGTTGACTTTAAAGTTGTACTATCCACATTGATATCCTAAAAATTTTACTCATGTGGTAACCATTCACGATTCCGTTGCCTTTTTTCGGTGTTTGAGTGCAAACTATAGTGATTCTTTTATTAAGGGATGTCCCACATGGATACCCAAGTCATCACTTAAAAAGATAAATAAAGAATCTCTATTGTCACTTTATTGGCAACACAGGTCTTCATCGATCGAAAAAAAAAAAGAACGACAAACCAAACAAAACAAGATGATGGACAATGGCGTTGTAGCCATGATAAAATACGACGCCTATCTAGCAATCAGGAAATCGTTGTTTCGAGTTCACTTCGAGTATGTTATGGCCATATGTTTTTTATCATGGCCACCACCAGAACACTACAAAATCCGTGTTTATTTGCGTCAATGAAGGACAATTTGTCAACCAGTTACAGTAAAACCAACTCGACGCGAGAATTCATCAATTTGAATGCACTCTCTACATGATTCTGACTATAATAACCAATAATCCTGCATTGCTACATGTATAAAGGATGGAGGAAGTACAAAAGGAAATCAGTGAGCCTGTCTAACCGTACTAGTTTTCTTGCTTAGAAGGGTAAATCTGAATAGCTCATAATATGCTATCCAGATGAAAGTTTCTCCTCACTCTCTCAGTCGCGAAATCCTATAACTTCCCTTCATGTTTGCGAGAAGAGATCTCGAAGATGACACTCTCAATAAGGATATATTACACCTAGATATCTAAAATGGGCAGGCCAGCGTCGAACATTCTACCAATCGAGGTTAACGGCCTTTACACAATGGGGTGAGATGAAATGGATCGTACTATAAGATGATGGAAGAACTGGGTCGATGCATGTTTCAGACGTATTTCTAAGAGACCCACTAGTCTCCTTCCATGACGAGAAAGAGAAGGAGAGATAGACGATGAGACGGACCGACAGTCAGACAGAAGAAGATAGATAGATAGATAGATAGATAGATAGATAGATAGATAGATAGATAGATAGAGAAATATATATAGAGAGATAGAGGGATAGATAGAGAGATAGAAAGATAGAAAGATAAATAGATACATAGAAAGATAAATAGATATATAGAAAGATAGATAGATAGATAGATAGATAGATAGAGATATATATATAGAGATAGAGGGATAGATAGAGAGAGAGATAGATAGAAAGATAAATAGATACATAGAAAGATAAATAGATATATAGAAAGATAGATAGATAGATAGATAGATAGATAGATAGATAGATAGATAGAGAAAGAGAGAGGGGGTGAAGAAAGATGTGGGGGAGGAATGATGATCCTCGAAATATGAGTGCCTAATAATGATCCCCATGCACACTAGTGGGCGGGACGGGTTGGCAAGAATCGCGGCAGACATTCAAGGCATTTAAAGTTTGGAAGAGTATGATTAGATTTCCAGGGGGTTTTTTTCTCCCGGACCCAGATCCAGTCTTATATTGTGAGTTACAACAGTATCACGGTAATAATCATCAAAGCAACAGCAAGAAGACAGACATACAAGTTCACTAAGACATCACTAAGACATCAATCGACATGAATGAAATCTATATAGGACTGATTTGAAACATAATGAAAAGAAAACGAATCATTCAGATTTAAGAGCTACTTTTCATATAGATTTTTTTTGGATGTTCTTTGCATAATCGGACAACAGCAGTCCTCAACTAAATGATTTAATAAGCCTCAAACATAGCATCCAATGTTACGTCTCCCTATATACATGGACACGCACGCGGACAACATGTGTGTACATCTAAACATATCATCATTTTTATTACTATTTTCTGAATGTTTCAATGTTTCAGACACATCTCACACGAGAAACGAAAAACAGTGTAAATAAGGGTGTGATATGAAGGATGATGGAAACCTTGATATAAAGGGTGACAGTTCTTATCAAAGAGGATGGGAAGGATATGAGATCGCCTCCAATATACGATTACGTTACGTTTCAGTATCGTGGTGATTTCGCTCCATTTTACCATCATAAGACGATAGAAAATACGTGTGCAAGTGAATATGCGATACATTCCGGAGAGCCGAATAGTGCAACGTGTATAATACCTTGGAACTATCGACGATTTAGCAACAGACGATTTTTATGTGGTCGGTCCTTCTTGCAATTTATTCATGATTTCCATCAGCCTTGAATGTGTGTTTACTCTCCCCCCCCCCCCTCTCTCTCTATAGAATTCATCTATCCTTCCCTTAAGCCCTCTCTTCTTCTTCTTCTTCCCTTTCTCTTTCATCGCCGTCCTTGTGTTGCTTTCCTTTTCTCCTTCTTACTCACCAATCTTTCTTCTTCCCCTCTTTCTCGTACCTTTCTCTAGACATTTCCACTTTTTATGCTTTTTGTGATATCATCAACTCCATTTAACCAAATTTGTACATTTCGTCTCATATATTCATGTGGCTAAACCTTCATCTGTTTTCGTTTCAAATGTAATTGTCAAATCAGCTCATTCCGTCTTCCCTCCTTACTTTTAACTTAGTCGGAATGTTATTTTATTATTCGTTTTTTTTTTTTTCGTTTCTGGCGGTGGGGAAATCCCCTCCGTTGTACGTATTTATTACGTCATTATTTTGAAATCAACAGCTTGTCTGGTTGCGACGGACAAAATGTAGATATTTGTCACGCTCGATGTAATAATGTAGATCAAGTAGACATTATTATATCACCAGGGGTATATCATGATGGCGCAGGAGACAGCAGTGGCGGTTCCAGGTGGGGCGCACCAGCCGCGCTCCCCTCCCCCTTATTTTTTTTTTAAACGATAGAAATAAAAAGAAAAAAATGGAGGCGCGTGCGACCCCCTTTAATTTTGTAATGGCGTCCCCTCTTCACGGAATTCCTGGATCCGCCCCCAGAGACAGTGCCAAGAGATGCTGCTTTCCCGACAAACATGCAGATTACAAACAAAATGTAAGAAAAAGAACGTTTGAAAACGTGGATAGATGATGATGCAAGCTAAACGTGCCTACCTCTTACATTCCCCGGACAGCTGAGTCTTATACTTTCCTTGATGATTTTTTTTTTCTCAAAAAAAGAAGAAGATAAATAGCCCATTGACACTCGCTGTAATTTTTCTCGAGGGAATTTTGGCGTGCAATCAATGATGAGTGAGCATTCAGCGCTCTGTATGACACAGCCGTGCCCAGCTACACAAATATTGCTAGCGGTATACATGTCTAATACACAGCCTCCCTCCCCCCCCCCCCACACACATACACACACACCATTCGTTATCAATATCATGAATGTTGTGTGTTTAGCTGACACGACCACATACACACACACACACACACACACACACACACACACACTAACGCACACACACACACACACGCACACACGTCTTAATGCGACTCCATGCTCTTTATCTCTGGAGGGCGTGGCACTCCAGAAACCAAGAGAGCAAGTTACACACACCAACTTACTATTACAATCAAACGAGACATACTATCCTTGTAACGCCAAGTTATGTCGCTAATGTGCATAAATCCACCTTAGTTCAGTACGTGAAGTCAATTGGCAGCTGTTCATTATGTCTACCACTGTTTGAAAAAGAACAACTTAGCCATTTCAGTTGTCAAAATCGGGCCTTATATCGGACCGTATAGAATGTTGTGCGCTGTATATCATAAGCTTCGGTTGTTTGGACATTAAATTTTGTGTCAAGCGGTAACGTGTAGGAATCTATAGAATATTCAAAATTTGTAATCTAACAGCAAGTGCGACATATTCTGTGTGTGTCTGTGCATGTGTGTGTTGTGTGTGTGTGTGTGTGTGTGTGTGTGTGTGTGTGTGTGTGTGTGTGTGTGTTTTGTCCTCTGTTTATGGCACTGAGCGTGTACCACGTGTCGTCATGGTACTGTCATGGTAGCCCAAAGTTACGTAACAATTAATGCAGTGTCCAGGGACATATAATAGGAAAATAAACGTTTCAACCGATGGATAACAATCAACACATTTGTAGAGGTTCATATCTTTTTAGAATCTTTCAGGTAGACATAAAATAATGGAATAATATATTCTCATGTCTGCTTCGATTTTTAGTGGTAATACTTTACTGGAAAATTTGAACACTTGGTTTTAACACCTATGATACGTCTCGAAGTTGTCTTTTTCATTTTCTGTCTGGAGTTGAATTATTTTTAGCTTCGTACGTCGTGTATCCCAGATAACAGAAAACCCCAGAGCATCCTCCGTCTGGTTGAGAGCCCCGTGACAACTGGACGGCATGCTTACGCGGCGCCATGTATACCACCGAGTCAATTCCCGCCGTCGGGCCAGTACATCACGCACCTCTAGGGTTTCGTGTTTTAACCATCCACCGCCAAGCGGAATTCCGTTTACGGCCGCCAAACATGGACGACATCCTTACCAGCAGATGGCGTAACCTTCACGGAGACCTGAGCAAGAACCCTTGAGAGCCGCTCCAAACCCGGCCATGTTAATTAACAAGCTCATTTTACCACGCCTTGTTAATGACTCGACAAGGTAGGGAAATTTGGCGTTGTGGTGGTATGTGTATGAGTTAAGTTGATGGTATCAGGGGACAGCTCAATGCCGTTCATGTAATAACTCAACTTTGTCTCTATTGAAAACATGATTGAAATTAATTATTCTTTCATCCAGAGTAAGTAGGCCTAATGTAATGGTCTATTGTGATGCGCATATCCATATTACAATGTTTATTAATATCAGTTCCAAATCAAAGGCCCGGGATCAAGCAATTTATTGATTCCTCTGGTTTGACAGGGTTCATTTCATGTCTGCGGAAGAAAAGATAAATTGTGAAACCCAAAATAACCCGTAAATCAATATCTTTCAGAGCTCAGTCTAAGCGCGATCGTGACGTTGTCATCGTTTCCTTGATTAAAAGCTAGTGACGTCAATCTTATCTTGTAACTTTTGTTTTCCTGACTTACTTTCAGATGATAAGGTATACCTTTTGACAAACATGCAGCAATCTGAAATGATATGGTGAAGGTCATTAGTCATCCATTCAATTGGCTTCTATGAGGAATATGTCATTCTCATGAGGGCTCTGTCGATGAATATGTCACTATCATTACATTCATTCCGATGATAGCAATCAATCACAGGGAAGCATTGATTACAATTTCGGCGACGTTTGTTCAGCATGAATTATTATCATCATGTAAAAAAGCAATCACGTTGTTCCAAAATCGTGTTGTTAGGTCATTGTTGTTGTTGTTGTTTTTCTCTCTTAGCTCCTGCACAGTTCAATACACAAAACATAACTTGTCTCTACCAACAAAGAAAGCTATTCGTCGGATCGTCGTGCCGGCTCAACAGACGACTCATTCACAAGCGCCCGTCATGTAATGCTTTAACCCACCATATCCGGCAACTGACTGCGCCATGTATCAAACCCATTGTAAATTATTGCTTTATAGGAAGCAGTGAGTTAAATGCGTTCTGGCTGTCATATCATACACCCCCCCCCTTTTTTTTTGGGGGGGGGGAGGATTCATCTAATATCTCATGAGGACAACCATCTGGAGAAATATATGCAACCTGAAAAGCAGTGAGGGAAGCGTTATGGTGTATTGGACTCTGAGACTCCTTTAAACGAGGTTCTCAGTTCGAATCGTGGTCGAAGCATGCATCTTCGAAAGAGATACTTCATCACGATGTTCTGTTGACCGAGGTGCAGAAAACAATGAGTACCTGACATTGCTCGAGTGATGGTGAAAGTATATGACTATCTGGAAGAGAGATGACTGCTCCAGGGGGTGTTTCATAAAGCTGTTCGTAAAGTTACGAACGACTTACGAGCGACTGGTGATCAGTTCTTATGCTGAATTATGGAAATTCTGATAAGTATAGCACATCAGAACTGATCACCAGTCGCTCGTAAGTTGTTCGTAACTTTACGAACAGCTTTATGAAACAGGGCCCAGGTACAAAGAGATCACGTGACTTATCCTGCCTTCCACTGTCATCAGTCTGACTGTCTAAAGGTTCAGATTAAAAATCATCCACAGATATATGTCGCCAAATTCACAGAAAGCCGAAGAGACTGAGGATCCTTGCAATGCTTGTCGCGAATTTCGCTTCAGTTTTTCAGTGCATTAAGATGTTATCTTGTCAACGCATTTCGATTCCTGTAATGGGTAGCTGATTTCCTTTCATTTTCTGTGCGTATGTGTGTGCGGGTGTGCGTGTGTGTGCGTGTGTGTGTGCGCGCGCGTATGTGTGTTAAACACCACCATCATTAACTACTTTTAGCCCGCCCTTTACGAGGTGGACAAACACCAATCATCCTCCCCGTCTTGGTCTCAACTTTCAGCGACCCGCCGTGGGCAGTAGCTCACGGAGGCCAGCTAAATTGGTGTCCCCGCCATCTCTGATGATGAAACACGAGGGTGAACGTATCAAGTGGCGCGCAACTAGATCGCCAGGTGGTTTCACGGTCCATTTCAAAAACTAGGAGGCAGAAAGGACCGGTAAAGAGAACGAGATAATGAAAGATCCAAAGGTAGACACAGAGCCTTAGATAAAGGTGACTGTATATTAAACTGACCTATCTCCATATTTTCTTTTATTTTGTCTCTCAATTTCATTGTCTGCGTCCTTTTGTACATCATTCAAAGAACATGCCTGTCACTTTCTGTGACTAAATTTATGATATTGTTTGCTTGTTTGTTTGTTTTTGTTTGTTTGTTTGTTTTTATTCTTCCACATTTCAACGAATAAACCATAAACATAACCAAAAAAGAAATGCATGGGTGAATTGTAAAATACAGCATTTAAGACAATTAAACATGCGAAATATGTATATATATATATATCATCAAATCATTCTGATTATAAAGCATATTTCACTCTCAATTATTAGTCACACACACTTACAAACTATAGACTCGTATAAAAAAAAGAATTACAATGATGCAGTGATATACATCACGAACACAGTAAAAATGGGTGCAACAATACGCTGAAAATAATGGTAAGAATTCAGTGCCTCGTGCAGAGATTTTCAAGTGATCCATCTTGAGTAATGCTCGTGATTATGTCATATATGTAGATGTATTCAAATGTATGTAAATTATTATATGACTCTAGATACACACACAAAAATAGCCACAGCGAAGTTTTATATTACTATGTTAACATTAAGTGTTTGATGTTATTAACCATGCAAAGCAATACATACATTTCATATTATACTTTAAATGCCAGTAATTTTTCATTGTGCTTCATTTCTTAAATCCATTACCATGCATGTAAATTAATATCGAAGAAAAGTATCAGTTTGGAATAACACGATTGAGTGGTTATGTTATGTTTTCGTACTGGGAACACATACGAATCACCTCGTAGTTTGCAATAGCTTACCATGACATGATTTTTTTTTTTTTTTGCATAGTTTTCCGGGTTTTGAGTTTTTGTTTTTTTCCTTTCGACATAATGCTTATCTCACTTTATGTATTCCCATTATGTCTCTTTGCTGAACGGAATTATTGCGTTTGGCTGCTATGTTTGACTTTTCTTACAAAATAAACCATTTCCGTTGAATGTTTATTTCGTTTCATTTCAAGTTATAAGACTTTCGATTCTTTTTGGTTCAATATCTCTCTTTCACTCAAAGTGAAATTAGATACTAAGTGAAATAGCCCTTTGAGTGGCAAAATCTTGGATTTTAATCGTAATATGCACCGATGAAGAAGCACAGAAACTGTATACTGACCCGTCGTGTCATCTTTTTCTCTCGACAGTAAGATACAAATCAGTCAGGATATACTTCTCCCCCTTCAACCACCATATCAATTATCCTTTTCTCTATCCCTTCTGTGATAAGGGTAGGTGTCGAATAGCAACTAATATTTTTCTTGCTTTTTTTTTCTATTTCTCTGAAAAATCTTCACCGCGAATTTTCGATGCGAAAATAAATATTGAAGGCTAAAACCTTTCTTCAGGTTTTCTTTACGTTTGCTTTAGGATAACTCAAGGTTTGGTTTGAGATCTAAGCTCCCTGAACAAAGAAGGAAAAAATGGGAGATTTGGAAAAGAGAGGAAGTATAGCCTGGGGACTGGTGGGGGGAGAGTTAGATATCCTCGTAGGAACCGTCTCTCGCCCACTCATTGACCAGATATGGTTTCATGAACGCTAATGCCGCCTTAAAGGTGATATTTTATTATCAACGTCAGGGGAATAAGGAAATATTACTGAACAAAAGAGAAAAAGTACTCGATCTCCTGATGTATAAAACTTGGTAATGATAAAAGTGATGATAATGATAATAGCAATAGTAATAGCAATAATAAAATATATATATATATATATAATAACAAACTGTATTTCTTCATAAATCAAAGCATGCGATCATTCTGAGGTTATACTACCCGCGTAAAGGTAAGTACAAAGATACAATACACTTTTCAACGCAAGCGACAGTAAAGAAATATGCACAAACATGATACATTTGTAGAGTACTATAATGACATATGAAAATAATGACATAAAGTATATCTAACATTTATGTAAATACTTCTTAAAAAGAAATATGTTATATGTTTACTAGGATAATCAAGTAGTGATATCATAGATAGGTTTAACAACGTGAAAATAGTGTTGAGCAACATTGAATTCGATTGATAAAGCTCCTGATTTTCCGAGGATTTTAATCCGAACCATAAATATACCATTTAGCTTATTTGCGGGTTTAGTATTTTGAGGAAGATAAGAAGGCAAACCATTCAGACGACAAATTCTTACAAGATAGAGTGAAGATCTTTCGAGAACATTTCACGAGAATGTGAAAAAAAAAATGCTATAATGTGTATCGAGTATACCGATTTCATGTGAATCTACGTAATATTTCTTGTGTAATACCTTCATTTTGACAGTGGATTTTCATTTCATAGCCACCTTTCTGATTGCTACAAGCACCCCCCCCCCTCCCTTGAACAGATTCACTACACCAATTCTCATCAGATTATTTGGGATATGTCCTTTCCGCAAGACGAGCATAAAGCTAGCTGATTGAAGATCTTCTATTTGTCATATAGGCGTAAAACTTGCACCACGAAGATTATTCATTTATCAAGATGTGTCACACATTCAAACAGGGTCACCAGAGCTTCAAATTAAAAGATTTAATAGGTCCGAAAGGGCCACCATAGATATAAGTTAATGTCGAGCGCTGTATCATGTATAAGGGCTGGAAACAAATCAAGCTACGCTTAAGCTGTATCGCCCTTCTGTATTCCTTTTGTATCACGTATAGACTGACATTAAACATTGTAAATCCCATGGAGACAAAATTATTTGTAAGCAACATATCCAACCGACAAGCGTACATTTACCATGATAACGAAGGAACTAATCTGATCAAATCAAAACAAAAATCAAATTATCAAAAGACTGAACACACAAAAATGCACAACGACTGAATATAAGTACAAGCGTGACAATAGATTACATCATCAAAACAAAACTAAGACATGATTACAACAAGAAAATGGATAGAAATATGATAAACACCACAATTTTAAACCCAGCTGGTACACAGTATTTGACGCAACGAAAGAGAATGAATAAATTATATTAGACTTTAATAAATATTGTAATATATTAGTGGACAATGATGGAAAAACTTGAAGAAAATTAACAATAGGACATACGACAATTTGGAACAACTAAAAAAGTTATAGAGATAAAACTGTAAGTTTCTATTATGACTACCATAAACTAACATGATTCTCTATTTACAAAGGTAGACCCTGGTGTGAAGTTGATATCATGCAGTGCTGGCATCCTTCATGGTAAAAGGCGAACGGAAGTCTGATCGATGACCATGTTGTCAGGTCTTCCATCTTCGCTCCCGAAAGCAATATGAATTATGAATCATAAACATTTCCGCGGTATAGTATCAGCCCAGACCCAGTGTGGCACACAACCTGTCATCTCAAGAGATTGAGAGTGACGATGGTACAGCAGGTGTGTGAGGAGGATTGGGAAGGGGAATGGAGTATACTTTAATCAAAGATAATGTCAAGTGTCGGGCGGATGGGGAACATTTCGTGATAATGTCGACGCATAGCATATTATTGTGGTACATTGGTTAGCATTTGTCAACTCCTATATGTTCTGCACACAAACGCACACACACACACAATACATGCTTATGAATATATGACTATGAAATAAGTGTCTGTGAAATATATATATATATATATATATATATATATATATATATATATATATATATATATATATGTATATATATATAATTCACTCTGAATTGTTCCATTCATAATTACAATACCAGGAATGCCCGAAATATATACACACCATTAAATCGGATTTCAAAAACTCAAACTTCCATATTTTACCAAGGCCCTATTCTTTGGAATACCCTTCTTCCATCAATCAAGAGTAGTAAGACTTTAAGTCAATTTAAAAGGCTTCATAAAAATATATTTTCAATGAAATGTATCTGAAACTGTAAGTATAAGTATGCATTGTTTCCACTTCTGCCTCTTTTCTTCTCTTTTCTTTATATCTTCCACCTTTGTTTTATCAATTGAATTTCTCTGATAATTGTTCAGCTGAAATGTATTGTTTGTAGGGGATCATTTCCAACAAGCCTCTTGTGTGCTTTCTATGATCCCTCCGTTCAAAATGTATTAATTGCAAGGCAATTGTGTTTTGATATTTGTAAATGTTATGTTTTGATATGGGAATAATGAATGAATGAATGAATGAATATGTCCAACATCTCGAAGTATGATAATATGGGTGCTTCTAGTTTTCCTATCCTAGGCCTGAAGACAGTGAAGTTGTAGTATGAAGGCACTCAGACACTCAGCAGAGCCGAATACGCTCTGTTTGAAACTGTTTTTAGCTGAGTTCCCCTGCATTCCCTCCCCCACCACACCCCTACCCCATCCCATCCCCCTGCCCCCATCCCACCCCCTCACACACACACACACTTTCCCCCCTCGCGACCGACTGACATATCGCGACGTGGTGAATTTCGCAACTCATCGTCGCCCGCGAAATGTTCCTTCCCGACACGCCGTTCCTCATCAGCTCATATCCTTGTCTCGATTTTATTGCACTACATCCGCAGAGACCATTGGTAAAATCCCCTTTATTGGCTTCTTAATATAACAGGACACCTCGTGGAGATTTTGCAGTACATTTGTCTTATATTGCCGCTATTCTCAAATGAGTGTCCATAAAGTGCTTTATTTCGAATTCACTTCCATTCGAAAGCTCTCATCACGGAGGAAATGAAAATGAAGTAATCTCATGCAATTCACGAAAATACCATGCAGATGAGACGGAGTATTCGCACATGGCTATTCTATAAATGCCATGTAATTTATATATATATATATATATATATATATATATATATATATATATATATATATATATATATATACACTGGACAGCAAAAGAAAGTACCCACTTCTGTCAAAGGCCGCATATAAAAATTCACCACCTAGAAATAAACAATTTTGGTACACAGGTATGCTGCATTATCCATTTGTAATCACATAACCAATGCAAGTGATTATCTTTATTACAAAGAAAAAAAAATGACATGCACAGCATCTTGGTCATTGAATCAAAAGTCCCACAAAACAGCACTTTCCACCATGCAAAAATGGCCACTAAATGGATAACATTTTTAAACAACCAATATGTCAAAGTGAACACCTGTTTTGTCAAAATGATGTTAATGAGTGTATTCTGTATTTAGGGATGCTACCCTTCCTGATTATGCTAATTCTCAGAATAAGATCAGTTAGCTCTTTAGACTGGACATTACTTTACTCTGATCTAAGCAAGCTTCCATTAGAAAATTATGCCATCTTGTAAGGCTTGTGAGGCTCATTCTGCTACATTTTGTGACTTTTGATTCAGTGACCAAGATGCTGTGCATGCCATTTTCTTCTCTGTAATAAAGATAATCACTTGCTATTGGGTATGTGATTACTAATGGATATTACAGCATACCTGTGTACAAAAATTGTCTATTTCTAGGTGGTGAATTTTTGTGTGCAACCTTTGACAGAAGTGGATACTTTCTTTTGCTGTCTATATATGTATATATATATATATATATATATATATATATATATATATATATATATATATATATATATACATAATATTACATAACAGCACCACATACTGCAATAACCCCCCATACCTCCTCCTTACCGTCTGATTCACAGAGGATCATTCCAGTATCATTAAGTCGCGAGTAACTTATTTTCAACCTGACTAAACAGTGTGAATACTTGTGAATACCGCGTTCTCTGCGGTCTTGGCGTTAGGCAGACACCTCCTTAAAATATCTCCGACACTTTTTTTTTTCAACTGAATAAAACATTCAGCGTTGAACTGAACGACGCGTCCTTCGAAGTAGCTCCCATTAAACTGTCTGTCTTTGAAAATGTCTCCTTTTTTCGAGTAAGAATTTAATTCTAGGTCTTAAGATGTTAGAATGCAGCAATTCAAATACGACATCAGTTTTTTTTTTTTTTCTTGTTTGCAACTAGTCCGTATTAAATGGTGCGATAAGCCCAATCCCATCCCAGCTCATCCGCCCCTTCCCCTTCGTCCTACTTTGCAAACATGAAAAACACTAAGCTTACCCTTGGGTGTTGTAGAAATTCGGAGGTTTTACGGTCGAAGGACAATTAACCACAAAACTTTTCATTCATTCAAAGCCACGCCCCCTCATCCCCAAGTGCCCAACGCAAGCACGCCCGCAGTAGACAAGTTCAAGCGCAATTCGCACTCAATACCCCGTCAAGCTGTTCGCTGCCGTATGCGATTAATACCCCCACAAGGGCTTAAACAGTGACCGCGGTGATCAATTCACCGAACAGGGGCGTCTCTCTGCTATTGACCACGTGTTACTGTGAAGGTCGGGTCCAGGGCGCCAAACGCAATTACAAGCGGTCATTGCTTTGGGTCAGGACGGTATCACGTGTCCAACTGTCCGAGAGCAAAGATGTTTTATACACACGCTTAACCAAATTTTAGAGATCTGGGGCATTTACTAGAAGGAGAAGGAAAAGAGCACATAAAAAAAACCAACAACAACCAACTTCTAATGCCTTCAGCGAATTATTTCATGTGTGATTGTACGTGCTCAGCTGGTGGAGCATGATTGCCGATTAATGCCGAAAGCTGCGCAGCGTCTTTCTTTGTAGCATTAACTGTATTCCGCCTTTTCTCACCATCTCCGTCCACATCAACCTCGCAGCACCAGTCATTCCTAACACTAAATGGTTTGCAACTTGAACGGTACAGTCTTCTGAAGATGTGTTTTATGTAGAACACCTTGGACCATCCTGGAGATCCTTGTGTGTCAATTCATCTTCTTCTGCAGCCTCTCAATCTGATTACCCCTCCCTCTTACTCAGTCAGTCACCACTGATGGATTACTCGCTTTCCTTTTAGAAGTCATACTGGGTAGCCACCCAGAAACTAGTGCCCTCGCCGTGGCATCAGTAATTTTGCTGTTAAGTTAACAGCAGTCGTACAGAAGACACCGAAAAAGTACATGGGAAATCTCAGTAAGATGTGAAAAAAGACTCACTCATCAAGAATAAATCTAATTTGTCGCCTACATCTGCTCAGTAATAGCTTATTCAGGAAGTAAATGTTGCATTTCTACGTCATCAGCTGAGTAAAACGCTACCCCGAACTGCATCGAATATTAGCTATTTGGTGCCGTATGAAAACCTCTAAACATTTCACATCTGCCTTGCACAGCAGTGACTTCACACATGACTTAGAATAACACATTCTTCAAACGGACAAGACAAATGAATCTCAGTTCATGTCCTGTATTTATCATTCAGTAGTTTTATACTTTATTACAAGAAAGACATTGAAATTATGTTGTTTCTGTTGCTGTTCTCAATCACACGAATAGTGGCGATTAATTATGTTCCCGTCAAATTGTCGTTATAAGCTTCCGTAAGTTACGCGGTCGTATTTTGCGTTCCACACTGGCAATGATTCGGTGCCTTCGTCAGCATGAGCCTGTGAGGGTGGTTGAGTTTCTTCGCCGTTTCAAGTACCGATATCCTTGAGGAGTTAAGCTGCAGACTTACCGGCAGAAATTGGTGGGGCAACCTCGGCGGATTACGGGCGCACTTTGCTGCACTCTGCAGCGGCTCCTCGGGGGACCTCGGCGTGTCCAAGGCACGATTCAACCGATGCTCGAGACGTTCTTGAAAAACGAAAGATTCGCCAGATAATCCCCTCGCGATCCCCACCCGTAGTCCTCTCATCCGAGGGACGGTCTACTGATATGGTTGTTAGATTTAGGTGCTGTCATAAATTGTGATGCTCAGATTAATATCCGTAATAATCCTACCTCTCTCGTCGTCCCTATCTCTCTCCTTTTTCTTTCTTTTGCTATCTATCATTTTCTGTTGGCTTACTATTAATGTCTTATGCTCCAGCATCCTATTAGTCACATTGATATCATGCCCTGTCAGTTCCGCTCTGGAATGCCGTGTTTGAAATTAAATCACGTGGTTTGCAGACCAACCAACTGAAGATTGGTTATCTTTAATAGCAGCCAGCGCTATTACGTTGCATTACGAGACTTGCTGGTATCATCGCAAAACGTATCATGTCTAATTTCATTTCATTTCATCTATTTTTCTGTTTCCATCGCTGCATCGGCCATTTTGAATACCTTTCAGTCACGTAGTGTGCACTAACATCACACTAACTGACCCCAAAAAAAGCATAATGGTTTTCTGTTTATTTTAATTTGGAAAGAGAATTCATAATTGTCTTTCGGAGTTGTTGTAGAATTTCATCGGGATGTATGTATATATGTATATATATATATATATATATATATATATATATATATACATATATACATATACATATATAACAGAAGTTTATCTAAGTATTTAGTTTTAACCTACCGTACGGACTTCATCTCAAAAAGTTAATTGACTCACTGAAGAAAGACGTATAATTCCGAGTGCCAGTTATTTTTGTTTTGGTGACCAGCTTTTTGATATTTTGTACGCAGTGAATGGCTATATGACAAAAAAAAAAATAGAACAAAACAAAACAAAACAAAAACAACTGTTGTTTTGGTTGTATTACACGTCATGTTAGGCTTTTTATCTTAGCTAAGAGGATATCAAAACTAGAGTCCCAAATACAATGTGTATCAAAACAGTTTTGTGTAGGTCCTATTTTAGTCCGAGTTCCGCAGAGTATTTTACTCTCTCGTTTCTTACGGTTTATCTCTCCTTTTCTCTTTTTTTTTGGGGGGGGGGGGGAAGGGGTGGATAAAGAATCGTCAACGTACTATTTTGCACTCACTGGAAGAATGTTGACACAAGAATTAAAAATTGCATTCTATTTATCTAAAATCCGGACATCATCGAGCTAAATTGCGTGAACTTTTCATTTCTTAAAGATCATGACTAAGTGAGCTCTGATGACGACACTACCTACGCATTGCGTATGAATAACATGTCACAAACACGCTTGTCCGCAGACTGAAACGTAAGACCTTCGCGGGGGAGGCGATTTGGATTTTTTCATGTGTTAGGGATGTGTTTATATTTGCTTAGCTCTCTTTCAGATTGATTATGACATTCACCGTTGTTCACTGTTGGGGAAAAGACGGAATCTAGTTACAAGTGCAATAAGGACTCAAGTAGTGCAAATACGCGAACACGATTATTTTGATGAAGAGGGGAGAAGAGTCATTGTGGAAGGTGGGGATAAAAATAGAATGAGTCTAGGAAGTTCTCCGTAGATGGCGCCAATCAAACTTTAATTACAGTTGCTTACACAAACCGTGCACCTTCAGTTCTGTTGGAAGAACATGATAACTTCGGAGAGCAATCATAAATAGAAAAATCCACATCTAAGCAACTTTTCAAAAATACCTTGATATTATTTTGACATTAATATGACATGAATACAATAAACAATCATTGACTGTATACATCGTCTTATACGGTCCTTCATACTCGTTTGTTGATGTTTACCATAATGATGAAGATTGTCGACATATTAATCTCTCCTATTACTTTTATTGTGACTATTGCTATTATCATCATCATCATTATTACTATCAATTTAAGTACTGCTGTAATCATCAGTATCACAGCTATCTATTCAGCATATTGGCAAATACCTGTAACAACAAAGATACAGAAAAAGAAAAAGAACCGTTGCAGACCTTTTTTTCACTCTCTGTTGAGCATGCAATCAAGAGAGCACGAAATGAATTATTTCTATCAAGAAGCACAGACCCGTCATCTTTTCTTGTGATTTATTTTTTGGTACATAGTTTGTTGTCCCGATGGTATTGTTCATGCTTATTAATGATTTATGATATAATCACCCGATAGATAACTCTCACTGATTATTTGACGACACTCAAAGGTCAAGTGCAAAAACACATCCGGGACATTACAGCAGCTAGATATTTATGAGAAACAGTACCTTAGAGTCGTGTATGCCTATTAGATTACTCGCATACATAAAAAGTAATTTTTATTTAATTGATGATTAATTATATCAAATATATATAATGAAGGAACGAATGGTTGGAATAATATATATATATATATATATATATGTGTGTGTGTGTGTGTGTGTGTGTGTGTGTGCGGGCGCGTGCGTGTGTGTGTGTAAGTTTATGTATATTGTGTTTATTTCGTAAACTTATCACGAAAATTGTAATATATTGGTCTGCGTGGTGTAACACAAAATCGGGTCTTTCTGTAATCATTTAGAAAATTTTGACGTCAGAATATATTTTTTCTGCAGCCAAAAAAAAAAAAAAAAAAAGGAATATCATATTGTAGGCGCAATCAACAAGCCCAAGATTTATTTGATATCTCTAAAATAGCCACAAAATGAATCTGACCGGTAATCGCGGTGGGGGAGAGTGTATGGCAGGGAAACTCTATCGTAAACAACTCAAATGATAAGAAATATATTTCTCACTTTCAACACCCATTTATCAAGAAAAAGAAATATAAACTTCAATTATACGTCATATTGTTTATCAGTATATTTTATTCTAGCATCATTCAAGACGATAAGCTCCTCATATACGTAGTAATGGCTAATGAAGTTCTAATTGTGGACATACTTTGTATAAAGGTATTGGTTTACGGTGCTGGTCTCTTTCCTCA
This sequence comes from Diadema setosum, assembly GCF_964275005.1. Taxonomy (NCBI): domain Eukaryota; kingdom Metazoa; phylum Echinodermata; class Echinoidea; order Diadematoida; family Diadematidae; genus Diadema; species Diadema setosum. Next base: position 35,107,759 of record NC_092702.1, on the reverse strand, counting down.
TTTTTTTTTTTTTATTTTTTTTTTTGCAGTGATTTATCATTCGACGTCAATTCAAGAATTTTTTTTTGTCATTGCATTTTGTCAGATATTTCTATAATACCTTCTTTAATAAGGGATCTCCTTCTAGAAATTTTATCTGCCCTTTCGTTATCAGTACATTTGAGACATCTCGTAATAATATTATTGTTCTGATCAAACTGTAGTCTACATTCATCTTTTCCGCCATTTTTCCATCTTCATCTTCGCAATGAGTTGTAAGTAACAGTGTAATTAGATACGAGGAACTACAGGTATTTTAGGTAGGTTGAGAGAATGAGGGAGAGAGAGAGCGGGAGGGGGAGACAGACAGACGGACAGACAGGGCGAGAGAGAGAGAGAGGGAGAGAGAGATTAGGCTGTGTTTATGGATTGCAACTAAATTATTCACGACAGTCAATTACGACAGTTCATATCGACCAATCAAAAGATGAGAACTAGCAGGAATTGTTTACATACGAAACACATTGCAATCGAAGTGTTCGCATGATAATCCCATTACATCCCTAATTGTCTCGTTCATGTGCTCTAGTGGCGACAAATTGACGTCATAATGCCTTGCCTACACTTGTTGATGACTGATGAGAGATTTCTATTAATATAATGTTGACAAGCGTCCAAAGTGTCCAGCGCAGCTTTCTAACTGCTATAATAGGATAATCCTCAAATTTATCTACATGATATGAGTGATTATGTTGTTTACTTTATGTGGGCATTTGTTTGTTTGTTTGTTTTTAATAGACAGATCTTTCAGCGGGGGTGAGAGGAACGAATACACGTAAACTGATCAAATTCCCGAAGAAGACAAACAAGGATTTACTGGCTTGCTATAACAGATAACAAGTATAAATATGATTAATCTGTCAGTATTTCCCAACACACTTGTTTTTTATGCTACCCTTTGAAAGAATGTAATCCTTTCTCGCGAAAGCTAAAGAGCTGCACTGCTTTTCTGAACACTTCATACCTATTTTGAGATTGTTTCTTTCTTTTCATTTCTTTGTGTTTGATTCTTGTTTGTTTTATTTGTTTTTCTTTTCTTTTGTTGGTCGTAGGTACACCCAATAAAGAGAAGATGAATCAACCTGAGCAAAATATTCCGATCAAGTTTGTTTCATCAGAAATATCATAATGAATTGGCGGTGACACGACATTTGCTTCTGCGACAATTGCTCCGGTCTTATTTCCTCCAAGAACTTAGGGTTAGGGCTAGGATTGTGATATGTTTTTGTAGGTTTAGTTTGAGGATTAGGATTAGGGTTAGGGTTATGTTTGGGGGTAGGTTTAATGTTTGGCTTAACGTGCGGATATTTCATGGGAGTAATTATCGCAGAAGCAAATGTCATGGAACCAAACTGTCAACTCACTTTGTTATTATTGTTCAATGAGGTCAATGAGTTCGTATTTGAACTGTCATCATTCCATTCCCACTGCCCTAACCTCCTCTATATGAACGAGCAAGAGCATCTCGACGTGAAAATTTACACATGGGACTGTGCGACGGCTCCGTAACGTACAACGACACAGGAACCATAAAAAGAAAAGAATTAGCATGTATATTAAAATTCAGCACCTCTGAAAGCATTGTGTGTTTGCTCTTCTACGCGATAGGTGGCTACGGGCTATGTAAGATACACTTCAGACGAGTAAGAAGCAGTGTAAATTGGTAGCTACCGCCCTGTCTCTTCCGACGTTTATTCCAACCACACAATTTTCTGGCGAATATAAAAAGAGAGCGGGAGGGGGCAAATCGACGATAATCTGATAAAAAGGAGTGGGAAAACTGTATTTTTGCTGGGAGACTTGCTATAATTAGTTCCCCTTCCCTGCAGACGCGAAACCGCGCGGGGAATTCTTGTTCCAGATTCATACCATTATACAAAACGTCGAAAACTTTCGTGTCGCGCGGGAACGCTTGTCTTGTTTTTGCCAACACCCGCGCCTTGTAATTTTTTGATCTGCTGTACTCTTTCCAGCGTCAGCCACACGCTTTCAGTTGTCATTAAACTTTCCTCGGTGGTCTAATTCTGTCTCTTTCTGATCCCAGAGTGCCGTTCGAGCTTTCAATTATTTTCCATTTTGTCTGCAATGTATCTGCTTGGTGACAATCATGGCCGACTTCGCCTGTTCCTATGCGGATTCGTTTGTTCTGCTTTGCGTCAAAACTCCCTTACTTCCGTTGACTCTTGAGCCTCAATGTTTATGTCAAACGTGTTGTGAAAAGAATGATAATCGCAAATTTTTAATATTCTTTGTTCTAAATATTAGAACTTGGACCTTCTTTTTTTTTCGAACGTTAGGTATTAGATAACTGCGTGCTTTCTAGATAGGGCAGCACGCAGATGCAATTTGTAAATTTTGTGAAATTTTCACAGAAAAAATGCCGTATATTGCTGAATGACGCGCCATTTCTCTCAATATCGACGGCTTATTGATATAAATCCAGGACGCTTACGTTAAGATATGAAAAGGTCATGGAAATTTGGCGCACTATTGTCGAAATAAAAATAGCATATGGGTCTGTATAAAACCCAATTGTCTTAACAGCTTTATGTATACCCCCTTCAACAAGTTCGATGTTAGTATTGTTACTGGCAGGGATGCCGATATTGTTGAACCCATTCAGGATATTGAACTTCATCAGAAATTGCAATATGAAAGATGAACAAAAGTGATTCTGACCTTGTTTGTATAGAGAAGAGGTAAATCTTATCTTTATACAAACAGAAATTGTTTGTAAGCGGCAATTCACTGTTATAGAATCATCAGTCAAACATTGAAACAAAGTAGTCACTGCTTATTTTGGCATGGTCGCCTCCCAGGCGTGCTTGATCACCTAAAGTCATCGAAACTACGCTTATTGAAGGTTAGTATAGCAGTTAGATTGATTTCATGCAGAAGCACACAATTCATCAAGTTGTTTTGGAGAGATGTTCGTGTTATATTTGCCATTTGCCCTCCCGCTGCATGAATGTCACATTAGAAAATTTTGTTATTTTGTTTTGTCTGTGTATGTTTTACTTTCTTTATCGACATGATCTAGATCAGGACCAATGTGAACGTAGATACGATGAAATCGTCTAGTGATTCATAGATTTCTTCGCTAAACTCTCTTTTCAATTCAGTAATTCCGGTCGAAATTTGATGGTTTGTCTCTAGATTCGGTTTTATATACAATTTTCTAAACATTACTCCGACTGAAATACGGTATGATCTATATTCGGTGATACCCATTTAAACTGGATAAGGGAGAAAGCGAAGACGTGCTTACCGGCCTGACGTGTTCAAATCATGTCTCATGCATCTTCTCATGGTATAAATGAACAATATTATTTTCAGTCAATACTGAGGCACGCGGCTCAGAACATTGCTATCCAGCCAGCCAATCACCTTTCAATGTGAAAGTCAAATTTGTATTTGAGACCATGTTTTCAGCGTGTCGGAATGCCAAAGATATCACAAATATGATTTCCCTTTTTTAAGAGTATATTTATGATTATCACGTGACTAACTGGTGAGACTCGTAACTGTCAGGAGATCTATTCTATTCTATTCTTCATTCTGTGAGAGGTTGAGATTTTTTATAAACATATTTTTTGTTTGTTTGATGACAGGGTTATCTGAACACTAAGACAAACAAATTTGAACACTAAGACAAATCTGAACACTAAGACTGAACACTAAGACAAACAAATTTGATTTCATGAACTTGAAACTTGATTTTCCATGCCATCTTTTTTTCTTCGAATTATTAAAGCTTGTCCTCATCACGCAACCTCCCTCGTAGAGATAACTGATAACTGATGTTGAAATGTCATAAATACGAAGAAAAAAATAAAGGGACAATCAAGTTACCATGGAAATAAGGTCATGAAATTCAGAGTTGAGACTCTTCGTTGTCTAAATCACCCTGTGGCGGAGCGCAGATGCAAAACTAAGAAGCAAAACAAAAAACCCGAAAAACGATGACATGGCAGCAGCCTCTGGGGCTAAAATGACAAGTCAACTCATGTCTTGTGTTTTATGGAAAAATACGTTAACCATGAATATTGGCAGAATACGGAAAGGGCGCCAGGGGCTAAAAGAAGATAATTTCATCGAGTAATGCCAATGTTCTTCTCTCGTAATGTTGAAATCAAATTTGCTCATGTCGTGCAGCAGGCATGTTACCAGTCTCGTCACAAGAAACAGCCGATGGCATTAGATTCATATAGCTGTGTATAAAGCATCAGTGGAAAACATTAGTTCACGTGAATGCTGGCCCCTGACAATTTGATGTGTCTGTCATGATAAAGAGAGGAGGGGAGTAGATGATGTGGACAAGGTGTGACGTCACATCTCACAGTGCTCCACTTAACTCAAGACGGCGTTTTGATTTGATTGACGCACATCAATGTGATTGTAGGCATATGTTACCTGGCCTAACATCATGTTCAAACTTGCCTTTCTTACGGTGATACTGAAGTCATCGTATAATTCCATTTCGTGCGTCAAAAGCTGTGAAAGGATAGCGGTGAGGTTGCGGCGGTTGAGATGAATACACTGCTAAACCTGTCGTTTGACCGCCGTACTTCGGCGGCCACAATCCTGCACCTCTGGTTGTATTCACAGGGGGTAAGGTCAAGACACTTTCGATATCACGTGCCAGGGGATCTTGATCTAATAACGTTTCTTTCCAGCATTGCACGAGACAGATAACATTACGGATGTGAAGAGCTGACTCGGGTGTGATGTCACACAAAGATTGAAATATCCCTGTCCAATAATAGCACAGTTTACTCCCACTCGAACTCTAGCAACTGCATTTGGTGTAAAGTTGTGAGGGTGAACACTCACTCCTTTCAATAATTCACGTTGTCGATGTGCGTAATACTCTGATTCCATACAAACTGGCTCAAATTCTAACACCAATGGGCATTCACATAAAATAATGAATGTATATTTGCGAATATTATTATAGATAAGATATTACTCAATATGAGAACGCATGTATAACCATTTTCACAAACCAGTCATTGGATTGCAGTAATCACTGACTATTCTGAAGGAAAAAAGCTTTAATTCTATATAAACAAATTTCATTAGTTTCAGTTTCAGATTTTTTTAATATTTCTCAACGTGTATGGAAGGAATCTGTATGGCAAAGTCAATAATTTTCACATAAAGATATAAACAAGAGTACTCATAATATAAGAAGTATATAATCATGCAAATATTATGGTATACGTGCATATATTTCGTGGTATATCTTAAAGTATAAACAGGTGAAGGGCACCGTCATCGATTCGCTTGACTTGGATAACTGCTTCTGCATGGACATTAGGGTTTCTTACGGTTCTCTCTTACTATTAAATGGAGGAACAAAACACATATACACAGAAATAAATATACAGAAGTCAGTATATTCCCTTAACCTTTTTTTAAAATCTGGGTCCGTTTAAAGTCATGTGCGTTACTCACAATCATACGCATGTAGACCCACACAGATTTGAATGCAATTCCTTTTTCCGTTTCCTTTTTCTTCCGACGTACAGTTTATTCATTAGATTTCACCAATGTGCCAACCAATCTCATGTTTTACTATGAAATTGCATAATTCATTTATTTTTCGTCTTTATAAGAATCCTGTTCCGTTTAACGTTTCAGTCTTTCTTATGAGAGAGAGAGTCTAGCCTCTGAATTCTACCCAATATTTTGATAAAATTTTATGTCGTTATTTTTTTTCCCTCATACCTCTTTCGCCTCCATGTACCAGACAAGCTATACTTTTGCTTTAGAATAGATGATGTGAACGACCTTTTCCATGTATATTAAAACCCCGCATTTGTATTCACCTATAATGCTCTTATTGTTTGGCCGACCATCCCACACAAAACGAAATAGATAGCGAAAAGAACAGCCATGTTGTATGACAAACCTGGCACCATATTGATTGAATATGTTGCCTATAGACTGATGACCTAATCTGTACATTCTGGATAAAAATCAAAATCTAATCCTAACAGTAAACCTGCCAATCGAGAATTTTATCAAGATAAAGTTTTCAAAGAATCACAACAATAACCGTACTTCATTGTCCTATTTCAAAGAATTCTTACCATTTTACTTGTCCTTGCAGCAAGGGGAAATTATGGGGTATAGTCAACTCACGACAACTTGTCATGATACTGGCTCAATAAGCCACGACTCCAGTTCAAGAAACGATAATGCAGTGATATTTGTAATGTCAACGGATAATGTTCTCATGCCAGGGAGATTTCGCGACATTACAATTACAGAAGGATTATCTTTCTGTCGTCACATGAAGTCCTCAAATTACATGTAAATTTGTCACACACTGTCTGTCTATATCCTAAGGCAATGTAACATGAAAGTTTACGATCATTGGCAGTCTCATTTTAGTACCAGATAGTGATTGGTCAATTGAAATAGCTACTTATTGATCTTCTCCGCGGTAGATTGATTAAGTTTAAGTTGCAAGGATGCAGAGACCACGGATGGCGTCATAGCCATATAAAAGCAAAACTTAACTTTCATAGGATGATGAGTATACGAAAGCAAAGTTCATTTCCAGTTCATCTCTTCCATCATCTCTATCTGGTTTTTTTTTTTTTTGTTTTTTATTTTATTTTATTTTATTTTGTTTTGTTTTGTTTTTTTGCTTCCCCTTTCCTTGTTGTAAATGAGGAGGAGTGAAAATATCTTATTTTGTTATGAGTGTTGAAGAAAATTATTGCCAATTATCTGCACACATAATTATCTTGGACATTTTGGCCCGAATTCACGAAGGTGGTACAAATGAACCCATGGTTTAAACCATGGACAAAAACTATGGAGCGCCAAGTGTCGCATGGAATATTTCGTTACGAAATCAGTCATTTCGTCGATGAAATATTTTTTTGTAACGAAATGACAACATTTTGTAACTAAATGGACATTTCGTCAACGAAATGATAATTTCGTTAACGAAACGGTCATTTTGTCGACAAAATGACCAATTTCGTAACGAAATATTTCATGCGACACTTGGCGCTCCGTGGTTTTTGTCCATGGTTTAAACCATGGTTTCATTTGTACCACCTTCGTGAATTCGGGCCTTTGAATTGAATCCTCAAGGTACTTCACGCCCGTGAGTTGTTGCAGTTTTCAACTGTAGACCGACGTCCAACGTAAATACTCTGATACTCTTGTGTATGTGGTAAAGGATAATTAGCATGCTAGGAAAACGTAAAAGTATCAACAAAATGAGCACCAAAAAAAAAAAAAAAAAAACGTTTGTGAAGATGGATAATGTTTGGATGCCATATCAGGGTTCTAATTACTCCTGTGAAAAATTGCCAGATAGGCTTTAACTGGTGGACATGGTGGAGGTACATTATTGCTATTAATCACTGTCAACACATGACAAAGACATCTAAAATGCCACAACAGATTACTTTCTCCGCTTCTTTTTTACTTCCAATGTCGAGGTTTTATACTTTCATTGTTATTGCAGCAGAATGTTAGGATTGATAAAACCGACACTCGGCGCACATTTTTGGTATGAAAATCAGGACGGAATTCTATCGATTATCTCAATCCTCGACATGGATGAGCGTACGACCTCAACATGGTTATTGCGTTGATGACGTCACCGGGAATATTAGTACAAAACCTGCCACAACTCATATGCGTAATGGAACGCGGTGCACTCAAGGAGGTACTAGGCGAGCTCGCCTAGTACCTCCTTGGTGCACTGTGACGAAAGTGTGGGAGTGTGAGGTATATACTATAGTTTTCAGACACGAGTATCATGAGCAAACAAGACCCATACAAACACTCACAACCCTCCCATGATCGTATGAAAAACATTGTATGTAAATACTCACATTTTACACACACACACACACACACACACACACACAAATATATATTGGCATATATTTCCCCATATATAATACGCTTAAAAGCCATATTCAAAGTTCTACAATTTGAATTGCTTGCTGTTGTTTTTGCTTTTTGAGAAACGGAAACATCGACATTCATTATCTCCACTGAATTTTAATCATCACGTATATCATGGCACTTTTTTTTTGTAAAATGATACTCATACGAGAAATAATTTCATAAATTATTCTATCCTCCTAGACCTACTAACTTAGAATTCCATCAACAGTGTTTAAAATCTGTTTACCCGTGATAATGAAGGAGTTGATTTTTTTTTTTCCTCCAGGTAATCGGTGAGATATCAGTGCAGTAAAGAGCGAGGTGTACTGTCCTGGCTGTCAATCTCAGTGCTGGACCACGAGACAAAATATTCCCTGGCCCAGAATCAATCATTCATGTCACGAATTCATGGCGACGATCGATCACGAATCTGGTCTCTGACATTTTTTCCCCGCGATGAGTTCGTCATTGTGTCCCCTTTTCGAAGCCGCTAAAAAACAAGGCCCACAATGAGTGGATATCGATCTGGATACGCGAAGGGGAACTTTAGAACGCTGTCCCACACGTGCGTGCTACGCGCGATATATTGTGATGATTGAGAGTCACCGAAGTTTCAGGTGCTCTGCGATTCGTCATCTCTCCACATTCCTTGTTTTACCTTTTTTTAGCTCAAATGTCTCTATGTGAGCTAAGAATGCAGACATGCAGCAAGGTAGTTTGGGGTCAGTAGACCTTCTCTCCCTCTCTCTCTTCACTAAAGCTTCCCTCAACACACATACAAACAGACATTAAGAGTTCATGACATTCCACATGGAAAACGTTTGTCCGATTGCCATTTTATTGATAATCAATTTTTCTTTACGATATTTACGGAGTGGTTTAATTGTGCGGCGACACGACGTTTGCTCCTGCGACAATTGCTCCGGTCTTATTTGCTCCAAGGACTTATGGTTACGGTTAGGGTTGCGGCGAAGTTTTAGGTTTAGCTTGAAGTGAGGATTAGGATTAGGATTAGGGTTTTGCTTGGCTCACGTGCAGATATTCATGGGAGCAATCGTCGCAGGAGTAGAATTCACTCCACTGTCAAGTAGCAGAAACAATCATGTTGTCCTGTGAATAGTCTTCTTTATCATGTGTATGTAAGACTTGATTGCAACCGTGGTAAAGTATAGTAGTGGCAATACCACAGTAGCAGCAGTAGTAGTAGCGTGTGTAGTAGCAATAGGTAGTAGTAGTAGTAGTAGTAGTAGTAGTAGTAGTAGTAGTAGTAGTAGTAGTAGTAGTAGTAGTAGTAGTAGTAGTAGTAGTGGTAGTAGTAGTAGTAGTAGTAGTAGTACACTCTAAAAACGCAAATGTTGAATTAACATTTAAAAGGACCGAGGAGTGACAGCATTTTTTGAAGTGTTGCATCCAACTTTTAAAATAACATTTTAAATGTTGAATCTAGCAGGAAAACCAACACTTTGAAAATGTTGTCACTCCTCGGCCCTTTTAAATGCTAATTCAACATTCGTGTTTTTAGAGTGTAGTAGTAGTAGTAGTAGTAGTAGTAGTGGTAGTAGTGGTAGAGTAGTAGTAGTAGTAGTAGTAGTAGTAGTAGTAGTAGTAGTAGTAGTAGTAGTAGTAGTAGTAGTAGTAGTAGTAGTAGTAGTAGTAGTAGTAGACGCATAATCGTAGTTCTGCGGAAGTGAAAGGGTAAAGGTTATTAAAGGGATTTAGTACCCCAAGGAATAAATGACTTTCAAGAATAATATTGCATTTTAGAAGACACTAATTTCGTGGCATATTCAAGTATACATAAAACTGATTAAATTTCTACCAAAGATTAAGATTTCAAGTTGGTTTTGTTTTTGTTTTTGTGAAAAAAAAAATCGGTAACTAAAGTCATGTATTTGATTTTCTTCTGTTCCCTGTTGACTGTTTCGTTATTGGTGTGCGCAACGATGCCGTATTAACACACGAACAATGGCAGTGTTGTTGAAATTGATGCAGACACATCTATCTATGGCCAAAGTCAGCTTTCGCTTCATACCATCAATCGAAATCCTCGCTCCTCTCTTCCCGTTGCTGCTTTAAAAACACTCACACACCACTCTAGCGTTATCCGCAGTGGATTGATGAGAAGCCGTCGATATGGGCGGAATAAGGTCCTTCAACACGGCGCCTCTAGTTTCGCAATCGGACTTGTTCATATCTCTACCCCGGAAGTACATCCTGGGGGTGATGTATGACACGTCAGTAGAGTAAATACCCCTCATTGTCTCACTTCACGCAGCCTGCCAGCTAACCTCCCCTATTTCTATATATTTTTTTCCTTATCACGCGCGGGGAGAAGCGGTATATGAGTGTATAATACATGTATAAGTATATTATCATTATGTAGTTATGAAGTATATATATATATATATATATATATATATATATATACATATAATATAATATGTGTGTGTTATGTATGTGTTTGTGCGTGTTTTTGTATCTAAATGTGCGTTTACATTGGACTGTTTTATCGTATGTTTTGTTTCGTTTTGTTCCGTTTTCCCCTTTCATTTTTGAGAAAACATGCATACAAAACTTATATATTTACATGAAAAACACAAGCAAGGACATCTAAGTCTTGCTTGATTTGCAGCGGAGTAAAAAAAAATATTAAAAGAAAATCCTCGAAGAGAACCTACAAAATGCACACCTTGCCTGCCTCTTAATCAACCTTAACCAGTATAAAGCGTTTAGTCTCAATAGTAGTGGACTGGAGAGCTTTTCTAATTAAACAAAGTGGAGGAATGAAAACGGGCGGGGGGGGGGGGTGGAGGTGAATAAAAATGTTGACGGAAGTTGAATGTTGACGGAGGCAATTCAGCTAAGGACAATCTTCGACAATTCTATGGAGGGTATACATAGTGACGTAAATCATGTAAATGTCGATGTGCATCGAAAAACGAGAAAGGGCTATAGATTGCGCGCTGCCTACATACATCAAATCTCTGAGACATGAGTCTGGCCTGTAAAGACACCTTGGCACATTCAAGGTGTAGCGAAAGTTCGATGCAGGCTTTTGAAAATGCTATAATCAAATAGAATGTATTCATCCAACATCATTAGTTTCACTTTGCACGCGAACACATTATATCCTAAGTGGAACTTTTAGTAACTCATGCAAGGAAGCCATTCTAAAATGTCATGTGATGGATCATAGAAGGTATGCAGCACGCTAACCGATTGAGCCACATGCCATAAAAGCAATTGTGGTTGATTGTACTCCAAGAACCCACAGCAATGTGTGCATCCATTTTATAATCGTGTGAGTTGGTCCAAGGTTGTAAGTAATCGTCTGATCATCCCATGCGAGGCGTCTCTCCCCGTTTTAGAGACCGTATAATCGTTGTTTCCACCATCATTTCTACAATAACAACCTGACGCCATGGGCTTACCCGCTTGCGTCATAAACACAGTTAACACAAAATATGAGATAAACTGATGAAAAACACAAAAGAGTATTACAAACCCCCACAAAAAGAGCGGCAAATGAAGAAATTAAAGACCTCGTTTAAACATTGTTACCACATTGCCTGTGCTGAATACCGTCTGCGCGTAATGAGGCGCTAATATACTGTCACTCGTCACCCTCCCCCCCCCCCCTCGCTTCTGCATTGCTTGTTACACAATCAGCGCATTACAGAATTCGTATAGTCATATCCTATGGGGGAATTGGCCTAGATATCACGCTAAATATTACGAGGATCCAAGTGACATAGTTTTAAAGTGTTTAACTCCGGGTTTCACGTGAAGATGTGCATGTGTTTTGTTCTTTTTTTCTCTGACAGTGCTGGAGTAGAGATGTGGGGCACGGCGGCACAGCGGTGGGGACAAAGCCGAGGACTACGGAGGCTCGGTCTCAAGGAATGCGGGATATGGCTTGCAGATATCATAATCGGTTTAATTACAGCCGTGTGTGGGCATGATGCAAAATATTCGCTTGACCGTAGGCTGTGTGTACCCTCTCAAGAATCCACCGTCCACAAAAGTACCCTTCTAAACTCTTGTTATAGCTCGCCTCACCTAAAAGCGAAGAATCTGGTATCTCTTTCTTGCCAAATATAATACCAGGGCCCCTGCCCCTTTTCTTCTACGGCATCTTAAAATACTCTTGTTTCTCTTCACTTGAACGCGAATCACAGTGCTACATATTGGCAGTGATGATCAACCCATCCACTTACTGTCCACTTGTTGATATGAACATTGCGCCATAAATGTCCAAAAGACCCTTCTGTGCTTACGTTTCAAGCCTTTCCGATAACCTTTTGTCCAAATCCTTTTATTTACATCAGTTCAGCGACTGGGCATGACCCATATTTCCACGACATAAAAGGTTAGCAGAAGATGAATCAGAGAAAATCAGTAGGCCTATTGCACCGGTGCATGGGAGAAGTATTCACCGGTGAAGATCATGGTATTACGAGTGCCATTTTTACCAGCACAGGTATAGGAATTAAAAGAATGGTTGTGGAACTGACAGCAGTTGTAGTATACGTGTCGTTGCAGGAATAAGAACTGCGGTAATGATAACATTTAGCAGTGGTAGTGGCAGTAAAGGTATAGAGTATACAGTGTTCAGAGGAAATCTTCTCGTAGCACTGAATAATCTCGTCGAGTCCGTGTTTGTTATGACGGGGTTCGTCTGTATAGTCGCAGGTAGTTATTTTGTGGTAATTTATGAATAGCAGTACAGTGTAGTTGCAGTGCAAGGTAGTAAAAGTGTATAGTAATAGGAAGGACAGAATAATCGTATAAATTGCAGCAACAGTAGAAGTAGAAATAGGCTTGCTATCATTCGTAGCAGCGGTAACAAACACTGAAATAATGATAAGAGTGACTATACCACTATTAGAGTAATTGACCAGAGTGGAAATGCACTCTGAATAAACAGAAAATGTCTTCCTGTGTTTTTAGGTAATTCAGATCAGCGTAAATTGGATTTTTTTTTTTATTGTAAGAAGATAAAGGGGATCTATGGGAACGAAGAGTAAAGGAGAAAGAGAAAGCGAATCGAAAGAAATAAAAAACAACAACAGAATCTCAGATATAGAGCGCATCGCGAAATCTTGAATGGTGACCAAAGTATCTAAATTCTGTAATACTAGACAGTCGGATAATGTTCATGGGGAGAATTAAGTGTTGCTAGTCATGTCGGATTTCGCGGGCAAAACTTATTCTTTATCAGTAGAGAGAAGATTCTGACCGCATTCTGCGCACTTGTTGGAGTAGATTATCCCCTAAAGATAGAAGCAGCATGAACCCATTTATGAAATTCAGTACTGCCTCACGCTGCAAGGGAGGACATGCTAAAAATGAACCGATGTACGATTATCAATGAAATCGTTTTCCCCACTGCCCGCCCCCCCCCCCCCCAACTCCTTTTAAGACACTCAGTCAGGAGTACCTTAGGATTCGAATTTCTTTCGCCGATTCATAACTATGTCGTTCAATAAAGAGCGCTTTACAAACCAAGCGTGTCTTATGACTCGTAGATAGGATTGATATATTGATAGTCATTATTATCACCTCGATTGCTTTGGAAACGACTAGAGAGAGCGCATCACTCGCTCGCGTAGTGTATGGGAACAAAGACTCGACGGTAATATTTGCAAGCGACCAAGTGCGTTGGCCAATATCGCGCTTTTACCCAGGGGAGAAAATAATGCTTGCGGGGCGAGCGAAAGGAAGAGTGAGAGAGAATAGAGTCAGTGTAAAAAGAGAAGATGATATTGAGATAGGAGTGGGTGAAAATTCGGGTTAAAACAGCAGAAAGAGATTATTGCATTCAAGCACACACACGAAAGCTCACAAATAGTGAATGAAGAAGAGGGACAATGTGGAAACGGGGATATAGATTTTTTTTTAAAGTGAAAAAGGGGAAATTATAGAGACAGAAGATGTTGGGGAGGAAATAGCACAATAGAAAAGGGGAAAAGATGCCAGGATACTATGGGGTAGTGAAAGAAAGGCTGTGTTTCATTCTCTAATAATGCAGTCAAATCACAGTACAGGTGTAAGCTGACACGGGGAAAATGGTAGGAATTACTGGACAGCTACTTTTGGGTGAAACGACACATCATGTCGTATTCAAGTGAAAAAAGAAACAATAAACAAACAGATAAACAAACAAAACAACTATGCCTATGTAGTTAAAGAAGGTTCGGACGAATATCAAAAACAAACAAAGATGAATCGAAAATTGAAAGGACAAGGGGGTAAGGGGACTAAAAACCAGCGCATATTAAACAGAATAAAGCAAAGGCGCAATTCACGCCCAAGAGGGCGCTCTCCACATTAGTTCTCAGTATCGGCAAAATTCACTTTCACAGAGACTTCCTTTCACAGGCTTCACTCTGATTTGAATAGAGAAAGTATGTAGAAATAAAATTAGTTAAATAAACATGATTTGTTTTTTCTTTCATGTCATGCGTGATAAGAGAACTCTCTACCACACGATTTCTACTGCTCTAGCTGCGCTGTTGATTGAGTTAAATCATTTTCTTCATTGTCACTGTTTGAGTAAGCGACTACATAAAATCACTGAGCATATTGGTAACTGGTGAACTGTATAATTGTCCCCGCCGAACGAGTTCGAGCAGGGGACTATGAAACGGGCTCCGTACGTGTGTGTGTCCGTGTGTGTGTCCGTCCGTGTGTCCGTGCGTCCGTGTGTCCGTGTGTGCGTCCGTGTGTGATCAAAATCTTCAATTTGCTACTTCTCTGTCATTTATGAGCCAATTTTGATTCTGTTTGCTTTATATGATAGCACTATGTGGGAACTTTGAAACTTCTACACAGAATTTCAGTTGTGACCTTTGACCTTGACCTTTGACCTGTATTGTACATTTTGCTACAAAATGCTACTCCTTCACCATTTCTAACCCGATTTCGATTCCGCTCACTTTATGTGATGGCACTAGGTGAGGGCTTCAAAACTTCTACACAGAATTTTGACCTTTGACTTCTTTGACCTTTGACCTTGATTTTTGACCTATATTGTACATTGGCTACAAAATGCTACTCCTTCACCATTTCTAACCCGATTTTGATTCTGTTTGCTTTATGTGATGGCGATACGTAAGGGCTTCAAAACTTCTTCATAGAATTTTGACCTTTGACTTCTTTGACCTTTGACCTTGATTTTTGACCTCTTTTGTACATTTTGCTACAAAATGCTACTCCTTCGCCATTTCTAACCGGATTTCGATTCCGTTTGCTTTATGTGATGGCACTAGGTGAGGGCTTCAAAACTTCTACACAGAATTTTGATCTTTGATTTCTTTGACCTTTGACCTTGATTTTTTTACCTATATTGTACAATGGCTACAAAATGCTACTCCTTCGCCATTTCTAACCCGATTTCGATTCCGTTTGCTTTATGTGATGGCAGCAGGTGAGGGCTTCAAAACTGCTACACAGAATTTTGACCTTTGATTTCTTTGACCTTTGACCTTGATTTGTGACCTGCATTGTATATTTTGCTATAAAATGCTACTTCCGGCGGGGACATATATTACGCACCGCGTAAATTCTACTTTTCCTTGTTTTGAAATACATTGTACATATACCAGTGGAAGTCATGTCCTGAAGCACGGCTTTGAAACTGCATCCCTCTCTTCTCAGCATTATGCAATTCATGCTAAGATATGGTTGTAGGCCTGTTTTTCAATCCTTGGGATTAAAAAAGAGAGGGACATAGTACATGTATATGAAGCATACACAATATCATGAACTTTTACACATGCTGAACAGAGTATATTATGCACAATAGGTGAGAACCAATAATATATTGAAAAAATTATCTTTATTTTGGACATCAAGTATTTGTACTTTATCACACTCAAAAATTACATGTTAAATAAATGCACAACAATGGGCATTTAACAACTATGTCTTGTACCTTTCAGTGAAACGATTGACACATCATCTTAATATTCATGTTTATTTCATTTTCTGATGCTTACGCGAGACTAGCTTGACTCTGCCTCTATCACACACACTGTGTAATGCCACATACTCTGACAAGAGATCTGCAATAAACTGCAGGCAAAAAAAAAATGCTAATTATTTAAGTTTTTAGTCAAATATTGATTTGAATTTCAGCAAAATTACCTTAATTTGCTTGTTCAATTAATTGAGTTGTCATGAGATAAAGAGCTTTCTTTCCAACATGTCCTCTCTATGGCCATGAAGAGCGAACTTTAGATCTGCAATGTGAATGCCAAGACAGTGCAGCCTCTCATGCTAGACGATGGAAACAGCTGTCTCGCGCATGTGCAGAACACCATTTTTTTTTTTGCCTGATTAGCTTCGTCTTTGCATTCACATCGCAGATCTAAGCTCACTATTGAGGACACCACTTCAACAGTCAGTTCAGGATAACAATCGCCATTGCACAATACCAATAATGTGTACAGAAGAAGCAAAACTTTCTGCATGAATTGCTACCACTGTATATCCCAGAAAGACATAGAGGGTGATAAGTCCTTCAGTGCTAGGGTGGGAAATGGTTGACACGACTACCTATCATCATCCCTGTCAAAACAGTCAAGAAATATTGCAGACACAGCAGGACATGACTATGATTGGCAGGGGAAAAAAACAGATGGTGTAAAATTGTATGAGTTTAGAAAAGCACATAAAGAAAAAAAAAAAAAAGAAGAAAGAAAACCAAAAACTCTTCCAGTCTGGGATTCAAGCAAAATACAGTCAATCTCACCCAAGTCGAATCCAAGGGAACCAGGGAAAGAAAAAAATAGTTTATTTTACACACATTTTGATTTAAAAAACTTATTTAACATGTGTCTATTACCATCCACACAAGAATTTTTCTTCAACTTAGCCATTTTTCACCTTATGAGGCGTTGACTTAGGCGGGGTTGACTGTACTTGTCAAGGTGATGTTATGCGGACATAAAAATTTTGCTCTATGTATAAATACTAAAATATATGTGCACCGCCAATTTTGTCATATTATTTACACACGGCTATGTTTTGTGAGCACTTTTGTGTGACCAACACATACACATTGAAATTAGACCATAGCTCTTGTGCCAATGATGAAAACGTCAACGTGACTAACAGTGCATTCACATCCTACACGGTTAGTACAGGTTCTGTGCTTTATTATGTTGGTTTGTAGTTGCTCTGTACTAAATTACAGCCTCCTGTCATTGTCATTTGATGAATATAAATTGGAAAACCAACCCCAATGCACATGTGTTTTTACTGTAAGCTGGAATACACATCTTAACTAAAAACACTGCAAATAAAGTCATTTAGAAAAAAAATATATATATTTTACAAAATTTGAAGATTCCTCTTTCATATTCTAGCTACGTTTTCTAACACATACATGTATATCGCCATTATGTTATGTATATGCAGCCAATGCAGGAATAACTGCAAGCTTTCTACAATGAATACACAAACCCTGAACAATGGAAATACATGTATTCCCACTGAATGGAATTTACATATGATTTTGCATACTAACTACATGGCTGATTTTTTTTTTCCAGAATCACAGATATTAATGAGTCAGCCCAGTTTGAAAAGTTCATGGCCATTCAATACACGTCTTTCTTTTCAGTAAAGTTCAACCTCACAGATCAGGATGCTAAATTGACATCACATTCAAGAATCCATATCACAGAGTGTACCAGTTGCATATAAAATTATACCTTGCATAATCATGTAGGGATACAAACATGAACACTTGCATTTTGTTTAGATGAAATGTGTTTGAAATCATCACCCTAAGAACCTCTTATACATTCAATGTAATGTGAAGACACAGCACTGAACCACACATATGGCATAAATAGTGCTAAGTATCTACATCAAGTTTTTCCCAGCTTTATGCAAATGCCCATATACCACGAGGCTTGGGCACTTTGCAGTTTACCTTGTACAGACCAATACTTGTATGACAAGAGATTTGGGGTCACAAGATTGTTCTCATAATGACAAAATATGGATGTCCATACACTGCAACAAAAGTGTGAATACGTAAGACTAGACCATTGCTGTACATCAAGGCCTACTCGCAAGTCAGATCATCATCTTGCTGGCCTATGTTTGTATCACATGTTAACAGTGTATTTTGTGTCTGGAGTATTGTGACAGGAGCATATTATGTACTATTATATTGAATATCAAATTTGTAAATATGTATTGGTAAACTCATATCTAAACTGCCTGATATCTTATTTTGAATAGTCAGTATATTTGTGGCTCCACAAGTGCAAACCTCGTGTAAGGAAAAGAGAATCAAATTGTGTAAAATAAGGTATACCTACAGCAAGCTATAATTTTAGTCCCCTGGTAGTTAATCAAGTTATTCTATGGCAACATGAGGTCACCTATAACAATATTTCACCTGTAGTTCCCCCCCCCCCAAAAAAAAAAAAACACACAGAACAAAAACAAAAACAAATGCTCCCAAAAGACAGAAAATATCAAAATTTTTTACTAGTACAATTGCATGTCTTTAGGCATTAGCATTTTGCTGAATTTCCTTGCATTTCTGTTGTTCTTTGCCCTAAGATAACTGTACTTACACTCACTGTGTTTCTCTTTTTCTCAGTACAGCAAATGAGGAAAACAAGGAAAATCTTAAGGTCCTGACAACCTCCTAACATTAAGAATTGCTCCTTCAAGGTGAACAGCACAGCGGCAGAGTAGTAGAATCTGAAATGTTTCCCTAGGGTCATTCTTCTTTCATTCACCAGAGTCCCTCAGCTGACTGTGTCCACTCAACTGTAAAGCATCTACAGCCCCGCTTCGCTCATTAGACAGTCGCTGAGGTAGACCTCAAAGTCTTCTTTGGTTTCCCCCTCGTCAGGGAGAGATGGGGGCACCAGGTCACCGACTTTCACACCCTCAAGGATGGCAGTCTTGGCAGTGTTTAAACGATGAGCAATGATCTGCATTTCTTCCTTGCTGCATGTCCCTGTGAACGTATAAGTAAGAATCAATATGATGTCAATTCATTTCTTTTTTTTTTTTGGGGGGGGGGGAAGGGGGGACTGAATTTAAATACTTTTTGCAAGTATGTCTTGTCCAACTGACACCTAATGCTTACTTTTAAAGACATCTTATGTAATTGTATTGATTAGAAATGACAATTTAAAAAATACATGTACTTATTTTGTGACCTATCACTACAAGGACCTGACATACACTTTCATTCTTTTTTCAGTATTTTCCAAATGTCATGGCTCTACACTTCCCCACTTTATCAAGAACTTATAATGTATATGGCAAAAAGTGAGCCATCACAAAAATACACATTTTGAGAAAAATCAACTTTGAAGCTAATTGGAAGACTGTGTATTGAAACACCAGTAGCCAATTTGAATATTCTGTAATCTCTTTCCTCACATTTCCAAATTCATTCTGTACTACTGAAATGACAAGAAGCAAAAAGATAATTATCATAGACTGACTGGTTATATGATAATGAACACATGCTACACTGTAATTTTTGTTGCTTATATTTACGAAGAAATACATCTGTTTTTCACATACTAATTTAATGGGAAAAAAAATCTTTAGTTGGATTCTTTTATAAACATAAGTTATTGACTAGAACAAGCAAATAGTTCGAGTCCCTTTATTTGTTATAATATAATCATAGAAGTCTTTAACCTTTTATAGAGCTTACAATGCTTAACAAACACATAATACCTGAACATGTGACAAAATACAGTTCATATTCATCACAGACATCGCTAAACTAAAGGGTACAGGTCTGAATATTATCTGAAGTCAACTGGATGATGTCACAAGCATTCAAAAGAAAGGAAACACAACTTTGTTGGCCATTGATTTAGGTCCAACACCTGTTACTCTGATCCCTGATGCTATTAACAAATAGTTTTGTTAAAGGAACACTAAAAGCTTGCAAAAGATAACTTATATATGCCAGCAATTTTCTTCAATATTTATAAGTGAAATACGTTTTTCCTTAGCTTCTTGTTTTCCTAATTATAAGTAGAACAATTACACTTGGAGATCACTGGTCTTCTGAAGAGATACTCCCCTGTTTCATTCCCTTCTGTGTTAATGAGGTTTTCCATTGTTTTCTGTGACCTTATTCCAGCAGGGTGGAGTGCTTTCAACTAATTCAACAGTCTTAGCTTAATGGTATGATACAGTTTTGGTTTAGATGGGGCTGCAGGTTTCTAACTTTGTGTGTGTGTGTGTGTGTGTGTGTGTGTTTGCGAGATAATGAGAAACCTCATATGAAATATGAAAGAACATGTATTTCTTGGTGGAATTCACAGTTTATTTGATGAAATTTGGTCTTAAAATGGCTGAGATATCCAAAAATGTGATAGTAATACAATGCGACAGGCCACAACTTTTAGTAGGATCTCCTTGTTTTACCTTGTTGTTGGATATTTCAGTCATTTCAGAACTGATTTTCATCAAATAAACTGTCAATTCCCCATAGAATTGTATGCTCTTTAACATTTCATAGAGTGGTTTCTGAATATCTCACAAACATTCAAAGCTGAACCCTCACCTCAACCAATATTATACCATCACTTTAACGTACTCTTGATCTCATTTGCACCGATCCCAAAGCAACTGGTTGAAGAATCAATTTGCTAGGATATTTCCACCACTGGATGTTTCACATTCCCTTTGTGCTGTATTCCTGTTGAATCTTAAAGAGGCACTAGACGCTCAGTTTGAAGGGCCCTTGATCCCTTTCACAAAATGTCTCAATGCGACTTGCTATGAGATTAAAAAAAAAGGTGTCTCACGTCTATCCGCAGAGTATTCATTTCCTCCGCCAACTCTGTAAGTGAGTCATGGGTAAACACATTGCAGGCGAGCTGCATGAATAGTGGCGAGTGTCTATTTACCAAAGGGGACTCACTACAGCCGGAGTTTTCCACTCTGTCACCCTCACAATTCATTCTGCAACCCTGCAAACGAAACCTACTTATAATGCTGCATGGTTACATCCTTTGTCGCTGCCTCCCTTATGCAGATCTAGAATAGACCAATTTTAACTAGAATGCTGGAGATGTGAAGTAGAATGTGTACTCCATAGCTTATGAATAGAATCGTTGGCATAAATTGGGCTAATCTTTCAAGTTTTAGCTCTTTCACTGGTTCAAAGACAATATACAGTAACTAAAAACAGAAACTTGATTAGCTGGTGATTTTTTTTCCCTTCAGATTTGGTAATTATCGCAGAATGTTAAATTCAAGCCCGTCCAAGTGACTAGGATGTCAGCATATAACAACTATGCACAGTTTTTATTTGAGTGTAATCTGAAAGCTTTAATACAGCAGGCAAAGGGTGCATTTACAACGGCTCCACCCAATCTATTATCTACAACATTGCTGCCACTGATTGATAAATTGCCCTTCATTTATGTCAGGGCTGCACACTAACCCATTTTTCTACTGGTTCCACCTGTCTGTCAGACCAGTAGGTACCAAGTTTGTTTTTTTTTTTCTTCATTTTTTGAATGGTCCATTCCTGAAAAAGTTACTGGTCTGACAGTGATTTTCACTGGTCCTGCACTGTCAGACCAGTGCCAGTGTGCAGCACTGTCTATGTATTAAAAATATGCATCAATTTTTCAGTGTTTTAGTAGTAGCCATGATCAAAAAAAAAAAAAAAAAAAAAATTGTGGGCATACTTACTCTGCTTGGACTCGGACCTACAACCTCCCGATTACTAGACAGGCATTGTATGCACTCGACCATCAAGCGTCTGCCCGACAGCCAGTGCTGGTTCCTACTTACTTAAACCTTGTACTACATACAACCTGTTGTCAATGCATTTGACATCTCATCAAGAATAGCTCTAGCACAAATTCTGTGGTATTATGGCAGCCTGAATCGGCCTTCTTGCTGTCTCTTATTACTTCAAATCAGTTTGCAACTTTTGTATAAATCTAATGCATATTTAATACAAGCAGAAGACAGAGGCATATCACATTCTATAGAGTGTGTTATATTGACAATTGAAAATAAACATTGATAATACAGTACCGACCTCTCCTATCCAACCTCTCCTATCCGGCCTCCCTTTATCCGGATCTCTCTATCATCTGGATGGGATCTCTGCGCATTTTTTTTTTTTTCAATATTATAATGATTCCAGCAAAAAGGGGGATTTTAAACTCAAACAAAACTCCTACACAAACTCACATAAAATAATTCCAAGCATAATTAACATACATTCACATCTAATTTTCATCTAAATAATATTCACTAACCCTAAATCACAGCAGGAATGCATGGACAGAGAATCAGAGAATTCTGAACGCAGACCAGCTGAGGAGGACGTGACATGTTGATGCAAAATGGTAGCTACCATTGGGTAGGCAGTTGCTTGTATCAAACATCAAGCCTCCCATATCCGGCCAAATCCTTCGTCCGGATGAGCGCCGGTCCCAACATGTCCGGATAGAAGAGGACGAACTGTACATGTATTTGTCCGTTCTTACAGAAGAGCAGGCTTCGCCACTCTAAATACGCACTGATATACACACAACTTACACAATGGACACCTTTAGACCTCTATCTTTAGACTGTTTTCATATCACAGTCACAGTCAACTACATACAATTTAGGTCACTAAAGAGCAGCTTGACTGACTCAAAAACAGATCTAAACAACTCATTTTATACACACTCTCAAATGGATTAAGATACTCAACCCCCTCCAACATGTATAGACTTCACATGAAGGTTTCTACTTGACACATATCCTATATGGGGCTTACCCTTGGAAGCCAGCATGGTCTCAGAAATGCACTTTCTCAACACTTGGTCTGCCTGGTGTAGAAGGCTAGCAGCACACTCCGCTCGGCTTCTCTCCTTGAAAGGACAAGACCAAGAAACAATTCATCTTATTACTGACCTTTAATATGGTAGCACACAAAATACTGATTCATAAGGGCTATGTCTCATGTATGATAAAACTGTTGATGTGTACCAGTAATGTACATCACTACTAGCATACTGTCTTCTTACAAAAACCAATATATGTGAACATATTTGTATAAGAACAGAGGGGTCTCACACTCACCTGAGTATTGTAAGTTTACCTTCCACAAATAAGTCAGTTCGTGGTTCGGCATGAGCAAAAAGGGTCATTTGTACGATTAGAGCATGTTGGTATTCAAATTCACTGAGATAATCATCTGTGATGTAGTAATCATTCATGTTTATAATACATGAAGCTCTGCCACAAACAAACTTGACAGTACAGTCATTAATGCACATTACATTAACTCAGAACGTAGTTGGTTTCACACACACAAAAAAAAAAAAATCTTTTAAAAGGTTCTCTAATTTGGGGGTTCTAGGCAATGAGGGGGGCATCCCAGACCTGCCATGAATAAATTGAAAATATGTAGTCATTCATAGCAATAAGTAAGTTATATCTCTTTTGGTTCAAGAGAAGACAATTTCTAAAGAGCCTTTAATGTATGGGCTTCATGTAGGACTATGCCTTGGTGAGGTTCAAAAGACTCACCTTGGCTTCTTCATCTGCCACCTCTAGAGGGGGTACTGCAGACTGGAAGGCAGCCTGTACCAGCATCCATACGGGAGCACTGTTAGAATGAATAGGGATGATCACAGTTAATGTTGTTCATAATCATCCCCTACATAAACTCATGGCATGCAAGTAAAATTAAAAGGTTATTACAATAGATGTACCAGCCAGAATCTGCTAGAAGTGGGAAGTGGTAAGAGTTGAAGTTTTGTTTTGTTGTTTTTTTTAAATCAATGCATTGCTACAGTGATTTTTTTTTCTCCTACATGAAAATTCAGATAATGATATCATACTATCAAAGTTAAGGCTACGGTTACAACCCCCAAAATCAGCCTGCTCGGCGACCGGTCGACAAGTTTTTAGCCAATTTCGGTCGGAGAACAACCGGCGAACGACCAGTGACCGACCAGGCACCACTGATTTTTAGGGCATTGGTCAGTCGCCACTGAAGCTTTAACGCAGAGTTAAAATTTCAGCAGTAACCGACCAGTTTTCACTCGCTGCCCAAAATACGCTCGGTGTCCGAACTGCATCCTCCCAGGCACTGACCCAATCGAGCGGTCGCCGCCAAATGATTTAGGGAGCAAAAATAATAGAGACAAAAATGACAAAAGCACAGAAGAAAACCGAAGGAATAGATCGAGCGGTGGCCGTCGAGCGATTTAGGGACTAAAAAGAATAAAGATAAAAATGACAGAAGCACTGAAGGAAACCTGGGACTAGATGGCGGAGAGAAGCCAGGGCAATGTGGAGGAAGCAGGGGGAGGGATAGAGGCAAGGAAACCCCACCAACATCTCAGCATCTCAACATCTCAGCAACCAACATGAGGGACATGGAAGATAGGGACAACCGCTTTGGGGCAAAAGAGATGAAAGCTAAAAGTTAGTGTTTTACAGTTAGTAATATATGGTTTGGTTATCTTATCATTTAGTAAAGCCCTATTGAATGAAGAAGTCATGAATGACAAGAGATAGGGAAATGAAAATATGAAATTAAATAAGAATAGGAAAACACTGTTAAGTATAGAAGCAAACCGAGATATTTTGGAAAATTCTATTCTATTCTAATCTTTGTTCCATCTTTGGTTTTCCTCCTTTGTTTGATTTCCTAATTTTTCTAGTTATCTGTGGCTTCACATAACTGAGGTTTGGTAGTTGATAACTTAACTCTTAAATCTTTACCCTCGAGTTTTATCTTAATTAGTCAATTAATTGATTATCACATCACAAATCACATATATGGCTACATGAATAAACCCAGGTAGCTCTTGAGAAATTTCCGGCAGAGACCGGCGGGCGGCCGCCGATACGCCTACGGGACACCAGTAGATGACCTATCGTCCACCCGTCAGTCGCTGAGCGATTTCGTAAGAATCGGCCGGTGACCGGTGGGAGATCGTCCAGTTGCCAATGGGACATCGCTCGGTGACTGCTCAGTCTCTGCACGGAGAAGATCCCCATACGGTATTTCGCAATTTTTTACCTGAAATCAACCGGTGACCGATGGGAAATTGACAGGGCATCGCTCAGGCATCGCTGAGGTTTTATAGCCTGCTTGACATCTCCAAAAACTGCTGGGCGTTGCCAAAATTTCAGCAGCGACCGAGCAGGCTACAAATCGGTTGGTCGCCGCTCTGAGTTGTGACCGTAGCCTAAGACAGGGACACTGGTCTCTTGCACTTCTTATCGCATACTAGATATGTATCTATAATTACAGAGTGTACATAGTGGGGGCACTATCCAATGATAAATCGTTGGAAGGAATTTTCATGACAACTTCTCTAATCACACTGATGCCTTCAACTAGATTATTTCATTTCTTTTCCAATCCAACAAGTGGTGCTAATGGTTATCATTCGAACTGGAGTGCTGAATAAACACATTGGCCCGAATTCACGAAGGTGGTACAAATGAAACCATGGTCTAAACCAAGGACAAAAACCATGGAGCGCCAAGTGTCGCACGGAATATTTCGTTACGAAATTTGTCATTTCGTCGACAAAATGACTGTTTCGTTAACGAAATTATCATTTCGTGGACGAAATGTTCATTTAGTTACAAAATGTTGTCATTTCTTTACAAAATAATCATTTCATCGACGAAATTACTGATTTCGTAGCGAAATATCCCATGCGACACTTGGCATTCCATGGTTTTTGTCCATGGTTTAAACCATGGTTTCATTTGTACCACCTTCGTGAATTCGGGCCATAGTGTCGGTTTATTTCACTGGAAAAATAAATGTAAAGATGAAAGAAATTTGGCAGAATTTACAACCCAGGATTCAGAATGATTCATGCACATTTTTCAGAGACATTAAAAGCACTTAGCTTAACTTGCTATGCTCTTTCATCACCTATTCAAACTTGACCTAGTTGCCTAGTTGTAGATTAGGAAGCCCACTCGGGTGTAGCACTGCACCTCTGCTTGAAAGAAAGGCCAAATTGACACACAAAAGGGATTAGGGAGATTAGATAATCTCTATTCACTGACAATGAGTTTCCAGACATCATTGCTAATTGGTGAATAAAGCACTCAAGCATGGGTGTCTATCGACAACCAAAGCACAATAAGGGTTAACTCACAGAACCACATGATCCACTGGATCTTGGACATCAACCAAGAAAGAATTCTTCTCCCAGGGGGCCTTACTGGCATCCGGTAGCTCCATCTTGGTTGCCATGGTTACAATGGTGTTCTCTGGAATCTCATTCTTACGGCCGCTGTTCCTGTCCAGGGCCACTTTTGCACTGCAAGTGAGGCCGACTTGACAGAATCCTGTGGAATCTAACGTCAAAAATGATATAACAGAATCAACATCACCTGGTGTACTCAGCTCAGTTGGAAGCGAAATACATGTAGATGATATTCTCACATGATTTATATTCACATATCTTTCATCCCTTTCAATCTACTCACATTTCATATAAATCATCAATATGCTGCATGAATGCTCTGTCTGAATGCATATGAATGAAATCTAATTTGGATTACCTTTACCTCCATTTCACTATCTGCCCTATCCAAGATGTTTGATTGTATTAAACTTAATCTGATGCTTTTAAAACTACAAGAGTATTTATAAACAAATATATACAATCAGGCAAGAAAATAAAGCAAGAGACTCAGTGGATCTGGTGCTCACTGAGTATCACAAGTTCATCTTTCACACATTCGTGCAGACTATTACCTGAAAAGAAAATATAAATTAAGGGGGCTGGGGGCTGTCCAGAGGGGTATAGTATCAATTTGAACACGTTTGTAATTATAGTAAATATTGGTCAAAGTTGTACAAACTTTGACCATGAGTGTTCACAGAGGATCAAAATGTGAAAACTGGCCCTGAATTTGGTCTTAGCCACAAGGTGGCCACCCTGGCTCCTCCATAAACTAACTTGAAAGTACATTCACTGATGTTTTCACTCAGAGTACTTCTGGTTTTATAAAATATTTATAAAGATTCTCTAATTTTGGGGCTGTGGGGTTCCCTGGAGGCCCCGGGGGAATGGGGATGGTGCCCATTTGTACACATATATATTCTGTCTCCCAAGCGATAATACTTGCCAAGCTTAGTGGTGGGAGTTCCCCTGGCTCAGACCTGAGCAAATTTGACATGACAGTCACCAATGTACTTACTCATAGCACTAACATAGATCTATCACTTCGGGTTTTAGAGAAGATTTTTAAAGATTCCTAAAATTGGGGGGCTTTCTATATCAGCATTCACTCAATCCACATGTACCGGTATATTTGGATTTCATTCCCCAGTAACTGGTGGTATTATAAAATCACAACATGTGGTGACCTACATTTTCGAGCAAGCTGGAAATACTCATATCTCATGCTCCTGTAGAACATGTTGTCATCAACAAGGAACAGAATCTGGCTGCAGTTCGTCTCTCCTCCACTCCCAGCCAGGGAAGCAGTTAAACACGCAAGCAGCTGCCTCCAGACTACCTCCCTGATCACCTCACTACCTTCGCTGTCGTCGCTTGGAGGCTCCTCCCCTCTTGGGCCGGGATCATTTTGGAGATCTGTGATGACCTGCGTCAGTGATCTTTCTTTCTCTGCCAGCTTCTTGCAGATATGGTCCATACCAATCACAATCTGTTTTCGGTATTCCTTCCATGCAGAAGATCCCTGAAAAAAAAGAAGAAGCTGTATTTAAGCATTCTTATATTACTCAAAACAAAGAAGTCATCTCTTTTCTCAAAACTTCCAGCAAAGGTTTTGAGAAAAAGAAATACACACACTACCTTCCCATGACTTTATCCTCTCAAGAGGTGTGAAACATGAAGAAACCATTCTTGTATTATTACTAACACACATAACTGATTGCAGAAATATCTGCAAAAATTAGACAATATTTTAATGACCTGCTGAAACATACTCATCAATATTCAGTGGGTATCCAAACTTTCAAAGTGTTCTTTAGGGCATGCAGCTATAATACAACTAAACTCTTAATGTTAGTGTAGTTAGGCCTTTCATTTGGCTTCCGAAGATGTTTACAAAATACTACCTGTCTACTAGTACCCAATTGATACACAGCCCTGTCGCTGTACACAATAAAGTGTCGCCAGATGCTGTGCGTCTGGTCATGCTGTTAACTATACTGGAGGTCTACCAATCCACCATGACTACTATTATAAGATCTACTAGTACTATCACTGGTTAAACCAGTAGGTTTGCTGGAGTAATACTTATTGCTCTATGTTTTTACAAATATATTCTAGTTACGCACAGTTGAGCCAGCCATATAACGTTACATTGTAACAGTTACATGGAGACACGAAGAGATTTGAGATGTAAAATATGTCCATTAATGTTAGAATTAGTAGAATAGATGCAATAAGCTCATTGGACAATCGTTGCATGAAAATGACAATGTATGTAGAGTGGGTCATACTGCACTCCACTGGGGATCAAACAGATATGATATTTCTTAAAACATTTCTTACAGAATAATAACTGATCTGAGGGAATTGAATACCTTCATTTTGGATCACGCAGGTACCGGTAATGAAAATTTCTAATTTATTTTTAACAGAGCTGTGAAAAAGTAATTGTTTTTGTTTGTTTGTTTGTTTGTTTGTTTGTTTGTTTGTTTTTTTTGGGGGGGGGGTAATTAGTTGTATTTCATACACAAAACAAAGGAGGAATCTCACATAACAATAACATTCTACAATATCAACATGATAGAAACATGATCAAGACAATACAAGTCAAGTCAAGTCAAGACTAACGTTAGGTTAGAGTCTGACCGGAGAGTTGAAGAACCCGACTTTAACCAGTTGGCATTCTACTGTAAATTACTGACCAAAATCCAAAGTACGCCAAAATTAAATAGACTAGCACAATGATGACAGTGAAGTCAATGGCAAACATTTCTTAACCTCACTTTCATCTTTGTAGTCAGATGTTCTTTGGAATTATGACTAACGTTAGAGTCTACACAAACCTGTTCGTCCTTTGCAAGATCCAGGCTTCGAGGGATTATCGTGTCATAACAAATGTGTACAGCAAGCACGCCCGATCTGCACTGCGTAGTCTGCACCGACGCCAATTCACCTATAAGTTTGCATAAACTCGTCTTTCCCGAGGCCGGGATACCGCAAATAATACATAAACACGTATCCGTGGAAGTCATCTTTATTCTACAGCTGTTGTGGGTTTCTGTAATAGATAAATCTGGCGAAAATGTCAATATTTCGGAGCAGGATTCACGAAGGGCGGTAACATAATTCTTCAGTCCATTGGCTGGGATCGAGTGCACACAGCTGAGTATGATCGATCACAGTGCTAGTACTGAACGGGATTTCTTTTCCTACATAGGATCTGACAGCAGTTGTTGGGAGTGGGTGAATGGAAGAATACGAGTAATCGATCTGCCACCCACTGCCAAAGTAGTAAGAAGTAGCACTTTGAGTTCTGCTTTGAGGGATTTCCAATATAGATTATTGCATGGAATAGTGTACACAAATCATCAATTATTTCAGTTTAAGTTCGTAAATGATAATTTATGTTCTTTTTGTCATAATGAGGAAGAGACGTATAAACATATATTTTATACATGTGATTTTGCTAGGAAAGTTTGGGGAAAATGTAGTACTTTCTTTGAATATGTTGATTGGCAACAGTTGAGTTGGGAAGAGATCTTTTTTGGTATAGAGCTACCAGATAAAGGAAAAGCTCAGTTAGTTAACCATGTTATAATTTTGGTGAAGAAATTGCTTTTTTTAGGAAGGAAAAATAAGACACCCCCAACGGAATATTTCATTAAAAGGTCTATAGAGCAGGATAGGTTAGAAGAAGAAAAATTAGCAGTTATACGTAATACGTTGTCAATACATTTACAAAAGTGGGAAAACTGGAAAAAGAATTGAGAATTTGCTTTACGTTTATTTAACAGAGTATGGTCTGCCGCACATCCACCAGGAAATGCCTTTTCCACGCACTCGTATTAAGTGTTATAATGTAAGTCAGGACACACAGGTTTCAGTTGCTTTTGAGGTTTGGTTGTGATGGGGGTTCTGGAAGGGGGAGGGGGGATGGGGTGGGGTAGTAAGGGGGAGAATGGACGGGGGTATTGAGTAGGGGGGTGGCGAGGGGGTTGTTTTTGTTTTGTTTTTTAACAAAAAACTTCAATCAATGGATATTGATATTTTAGGTTGGATTGTATGAAAGCTGAAAAGAAATATTTTTGGGGTAAGTGATTCAGTTAATAGAATTTATTATGTAATGAAAGAAAAAAAATTGTTAAGAGATTGAGGAATTAGTAATGTAAAACCAAAAAAGAAGAGATGTTTATATGGATTGTATATATTGATTGTGAAAAAAATGTACCAGAGTGTATCAAAACATGTTCAACCGATGTAAAGTTTTGGTATCAGTGTTGCATCCAATGTTGAAAAGGACTATAAAATTGGTCCGGAGATTTTTGTATCAATTTATTTGTATATTATGTTTCCATTGATGAAGAATAAAATATTCTTTAAAACAAAACTGCCATAATGACATATCGTGTACATAACGATGACATAGCCTCAGGTACAATGTACAAATATAATAAAGAGCAATGTAATTGAATTGAATAATAACCAATGTAATAATGGTTTACTTCTTACAAAATATTGATAACATTTCCATGTAATCACGCCATTAATCTGTTGGAAACAACAAATACTTGTAAAATACAAACAATCACTATCATATTTTCAATGGCAGGTCTCGGAAAACAGAATGTGTATGGGTTTAGGGTAAATTAGGGCATATACAAAAATAAGATTACAGCAAGCAGAAAGAGAAGATAGAAAAATGTGCCAGTGCATTTAATTAGTGTTATGTGTAAATTTTATATGTCCATAAGCATAAAATATTTCATTTTCTATGATGGTCCTCCAAGGACCACCAAAAGAAAAGATATGGTATTTTTTTTTTGCCCTCTACATTATAAGCTAAACTGAACAACTTTATGAATTCAATAAACAAACCAACTCTAATCAGTCGTTAAACTCAGGAGGAATGCAGTCTATAAGTTTAGACAAGAAATTGCAAAAAAAAAAAAAAAAAAGACGACAGCACCTTGAAGGAATATCACGATGTCCACACTCAAAACTGAAATGATAAATCCAACATTAAAAAAAAATGTTGTCAGTCCACGAACCCTTTAAATCGTAAATTCAACACTCAAACTGTTGCATTTACGATTTCATTTTTAGAGCGTAAACATCGTTGTCACCATCTAGTATTTCTCTTTCATTTTGTGTTACATGAATACAGTTGTAGTTGTTGTTGTTGGTGTTGGTGTTGGTGTTGGTGTTGGTGTTGGTGTTGGTGGTGGTGGTGGTGGTGGTGGTGTTGGTGGTGATGGTGTTGGTGTTGGTGGTGGTGGTGTTGGTGGTGGTGGTGGTGGTGTTGGTGTTGGTGGTGTTGGTGGTGGTGTTGGTGTTGGTGGTGTTGGTGGTGGTGTTGGTGGTGTTGGTGGTGGTGTTGGTGGTGGTGGTGGTGTTGGTGTTGGTGTTGTTGGTGTTGGTGTTGGTGGTGTTGGTGTTGGTGTTGGTGTTGGTGTTGGTGTTGTTGTTCATTTTCCATCTGTGAAGATGGCTGGATAGCCCATATTCAGCTACACTAAGCTGGTCTTCCATGGGGTCCAGTTAGATGTGGGGTGGGACCACTTCACCGGGTGCGACCTGCTCTTTGCGTTGAATGAATGAAGCGGGATCTTTTACGTGCATGAGCTGTGACTCTCTCATACACGGGACCTCCATTTTATGTCCTATCCGAGGGACAGAGTGTTTTGCCTCTTGCTAGAGGGGACGGTATGTTTACACACAACATTGCTCAGTCCAGACTCGGGTTCGAACCCGGGCCGCGTGATCGTGAGGCAGACGCGCTACCGACTGCCTCACCGCCCTTTACAAAGTTTATCACTTTGTAATGATAATAATAATAATGATAATAGAGTGTACCGCCCATATACAAAATGAAATGGTATACAAATCCAATATTTTGAGTATTTACAAGTTAAGGTTTGAGGATTGACAACATTTAAAACGTTGGATTTACAATTTATTTTATTTCTTTAGAGCGCATGCACAGAAAGTACATATGACGTGCTCGACAAAGATTAATTTTAAGAAGTTTGGCTGTGAAATGTTCTTTCATAACAATAGCTTCAACTCGTCATGTAAAAGGTATGTAGGACGGACGGGGAATTCTACCGCAGAAGTGCAGTGTATGACCTATTTAGTAAAATCATCATGATGAGTTTTGATTAATTCATACTTTCTATTTTTCCACAGTTTGAAATTTCAGCTGGACAGCTGATTTTCAAAGGGGCCATGAAACAGATAGTGTACGTTGTTTATATTAATCATTATAATCAATGTTAGGTATTGAAGGAGTGTAAACAATATAGTTATAATAACAGTGTTTCTGATGGTTTATTTTTCGGAGAAATATAGTGATATCTCCATATATTGTGAAATTTTTATATGGTAGGATGTTTGGGGTTACAACTGACCTCGTGCATCGTAATAACTCCAACACTATCACCGGGCCCAATGGTAAACAATGGCTTTATAGCTTTCAACATTATTTGATGTCTGACTAAACAGATACATGGCCTCATAAACGTAAACAGAGGTTATGGGACAGAAAGAAAGGTGAAATAAAATGATAAGATAGAAAATACATCATTGAAATGTGTGTGTGTGTGTGTGTGTGTGTGCTTGTGTGTATGTGTGCGTGACTGATATGGATTGTGAATATAGGGGTATATCTCAACACACACCACATCATTTTTATGATGATAATAATAACAATAATAATGATAAAATACTACTACTACTACTAAATTGAAAAAGATATAATAATAATGATGACAATAATGATGATGATGATGATAATAATAATAATAATAATAATAATAATAATAATAATAATAATAATAATAATAATAATAATAATAATAATAATAATAATAATAATAATAATAATGATGATAATAATAATAATAATAATAGCAATAATAATGTATGTGTATTTCTATGGCGCTTTTTAAGCTCACTGGTGCTCCTCATAGAAATTTAATGTAAGAAAACTAGCAACCACATAAGGATAAGGCAAAGGCAAAATAACAGTAACAAAATGAAAAAATTACATAATAGTGATACAGTAATCAATGATAAACTATGTGCCCCTCCAAAAAAAAAAACAACAACCAAAAACAAAACTGGTGGCAGGGTTATCTGTATAATTTTTCAAGGGATGTTGTTATCATAGATCAGATTAAACTTGGTAATAGTCAACCAAAGATGTATGTGTTTTGTTATAGTGTTTCTCCACCGATTGTATAAACTTATTCACATTGTATATTGCCACTGGTGTCACTGTTTCATGAAAATACATTATACATTCTCGTTATTCAATGATATACATATTCTTATGTTCACATTATCCCGTTAAATGGGGTCATCCCACCACACCGACACCCACGAGTCATACAGCCCGCGAGTTCGACATTGAAAACAGGTCCATGAGTCATACAGCTCACGAATCATACAGCCCATGAGTTCGACACTAGGCAAATAAAGCCCATGAGTTCGACACTGGGTAGAAACAGCCCACGAGTTCGACAGATACAACACGGCGCGTATAATGTGTCGGTCTCGTGGGCCTTGTTGGCTTAGTGTCTAACTCATGGGCTGTATGACTTGTGAGCTGTATGACTCGTGGGTTGTATGACTTGTGAGCCCCGGTATGACTTGTGGGCTGTATGACTCGTGGGTGTCGGTCTCGTGACGTGCACCCGTCTAAATTACACCAGATAAATAATACGCAGTGACACATTCGATGTTATTTAGTCGCACGGGAGAAGAGATCTGATTTTTATGTAATTTGAATTTTTGTCATTATAGATTCTCTGCCCTCCTACACAAATTTGCACACCTGATGGGGTAAACGACTTAGTGACAAAATGTGTCTTCTGCCCGGGCACCACAGGCACTTTGCATCATATACCCTCAAATTGCCCAGTTTTTCTAGATAGATACGAGCGGCGACATAACAATCTGCTGAGGTATATATGTATAAAACATTTCTTGAAAATCTGTCCAACGGGACGATTTACACTGATCTAGAATTAGAAGGGCACTCAATCGCCGGGGGCACCCCTTACCTCCCCATATTCTCACTACAAATTTGCGCCCAGATTTAAGAAAACTAAGGGAAGAAGAACAAAATATCACGATTGTCGAACTAACTGTTCCCTTTGAAATGAACCTCGAGGATGCACATCAAAGGAAAGTAGAAAAGTATAATTCAATTGTGGGGATATCCAGGATAAGGGCTATGCTCAATGTTGTTCTATGCCTATTCTCTATATGCCGTTTAAAATGAATTCTGAAAACAACAAGTTCCAAAATTTCTCCGAATGATTTTTTTTTTTCCAGACACTCTCTAAACTCGCCATACTCTCCTCTTTTTCGATGTCTTATGCCAGAAAAGAGAGAGCTTGGGGGAGGTACGGCATCTAGATCCATAGGGTTTCATTAGTTAAGCAATATTCACACCCACCATTTTCGCCTTGAAGTCGAAGTGGAAGTACAGTAATACATGTATGTTTGCCGGTCCGTCCGTCTGTTCGTAATCATTTTATTTGTATATATTGTGTGTGTGATATAATTTCAGAATATTATTTGAGGTATAGTAGAATTGTTTGTATAATATACGAGCGCAGGTGTTTATGGTTTATAATTATGTGGTATTGGCTGTAGATTTTTTTTCGGGGGGGGGGAGAGGAGGAGGTTAGTCGCAGGTAGGAGATGGGGATAGTAGGTGAAAGTCTACTTTTGTCATTGCGACTGGCTTGAATTTCTCATAGATTTTTGTGTTTTGTTTCTGTTGGGAAGGGAAGGGAATCTGAGGTCAAATGATATGTTCGGAAAACTGAGATGAGATTATTGTTATACACTGTAATATTATGGGTGAATGGGCAATTGAAAAAAAAAAAATGTTGAATTTTCTGCTTATAATTTTTGTTTTATGTTGAAAATAGTTTATAATATATTTGCAAACTGAATGGGTTTTGATTATTAATAGGTGGTGGGGAGGTATGGGGCACAGAGCCAAATAAAGATTCAAGTTGGTGAAGATGTGATGAGATGATGATGATGATGATGATGATGATGATGATGATGATGATGATGATGATGATGATGATGATGGATGATAAGGCTTATGTATTATATGTTTGTATATCATTTCATCATCTTTTAACGATGATTATTGGATTAATATTGTGGAAGATAATTACACCACTGTTGTTAGTGTAACGCAGAACTAGTATATGCATTGATATTTGATTGATTAGTTAATATTTTACAGTTTATGTTTGATATGATATGTATATTTTGTGTTGCAGTAATGTAAACTCCAATATTGTTTTTGTTTTTTTACCCCATGTAAGTATCTTAACCTGCCTTTGGTTTTGAATGAAACGGTGGACCTAATGGTTCTTTTGTATACATGTCATGATAAACAACATTGGCAGAGTCATTTTAAAGTCAGATAATCGATTCATTGAATTTACTAATATTGACATGAATGATTGAGTCCCACCTGTTAACATCTTTGCATGCCAACGAAGCCACAAAGTTATGTAGGAAACAAAATTACCTGTAGGGATCGATCAGACCACGACTCCATGATAACATTGTGTGGAATGCTGTGTGCATGTGTGTTGTCTGTGTGTGTGTGTGGGGGGGGGGGGGGGGAGGTTGTTACTACGAGCGAGGGGACATGGGGGGGGGGGTTGGACCGTGCGGCGGCAGGCCAGTTCACGTCGTAGGAAAGAAATCGCTCGGAGCGCGGGTTCGGAGTGACCTTTCCCGGCGCTTCCCGGCATCACATATTTTCATACAAGATGGTTCTGCTCACTTCAGTTCGGCGTGATAACATATTTTTGGCATAAAAATGATGATGCTTTATGGGTCTTTTCAGAATATGAGATTAATTTACCACCCTTTTTATTACGGTATTACACGCTGACTAATTTTGGCAAATCGTGTCTCTCGGAAAGATGCATGTTCTTCAATGAAAGAAAGGTCAAATATCGGGCATAGGACTCGTAAACTATTTGCAGGGGTGTTCCAATATTTGTAAAGAAATAGAAATTAATAAATCATTCGTGTATTGAGTAGTTAAGAGGTAATATTTCACAAAAGATATTTTTAGAATGTCTTTCAATTATTTTGAATCATTTTGAGGTACATGAATTATTTTCTTCTGATATATTTTTCATACAGGTGTAAATTTGTGAAATCGACATTACTTCTACGCACTTCCGGTTGACCTTGTGTGTCGTAGCACTGCGATTGTGTTCTCGCAAGTTTCATCACATGGGCGAAATCGACAAGATACGGAATTGATGTTCCAACATATTGTGTAATTCCCTTGTTTTGAAAGACTACTGGGCATCGCTGATCACCAGATTGTCGTTCATATAACTGAAGACTGCTATCCAATATTTGGTGGTTGGTGAATAAAACGCGGCGCCGTACGGCGTTTACAGCATCCATTCATTTGATTCGTGGCCCCATTCATTCCTGTGCAAAGACGGGCCAACACGAGTTGCGAATGTGAAGTGGTTTCCCGAATTCGTGTCTTCCGCAATACGTTCGCAACACACACAGAAGAACAGAAAGAATCGGAATCAGTCTAGAAGTTGCAGTGTGTACGCTCTATAAAGAAAGATGTCGGCACAAGAAGAGACGGCTGCAGACAGGAATGTCGAAATATGGAAAATCAAGAAACTGATCAAAAGTTTACAGGCAGCAAGAGGGTAGGTTTCACTTCGCTAATCGCACACACCAGCACATATTCACGCGCGATTGCCACTTCATCAGCACTCGCCATCTGTTTGTGTGTGTGTCGGTGTGTGGATCCTGATCGTGGATACACGGCCACAGCTGCACAGGCAGCATGGTTGAAACGAAATGTGTTGTCACATGGTAAAATTGGTAGAATTCATTTCGATGTCAAAGTAGGGAAAATCGTTGAGCATTCACAGGATGATTCAATAAGCATTCAAATTGCATTGCTGTAATGGCATACATAATCAGTGATATTGATAATGTGGTGGGGTATCAATCTGTATACAGTGCACTCCCGTTATAGCGAACACGGTTATAACGAAATTCCGGTTACAACGAAGTAAAATTTAGGGCCGCAACATTGTAAACTCTATGTATTTTCATTGTTTATTCATTCGGTTATAACGAAATTTCGATATAACGAAAGAAAATTGCCGGTCCCGAGGACTTCGTTATAACGGGAGTCCACTGTACTACCGTAGCGTAGGCGTAAAAGTGGATATTTTTGCGCGACTTTTTTTTTTCGCGCTTGGCCGGGTAAGATTAGTTTCGTCTGTTTTTAATTCTGCGGAATCAAGACATCAATTACTGGAACATAAGGCAAGCAAACATTTTCGCATGCTTTTATTTTTCGTGCTAGTTTCTGGTTGCGCAAAATGCGCGAAAATTTCCACTTTTACAGTATGGTAGATTAAACTACCAGTACCATGGTTCGCATTCGGTAAGTGGAAATGTAAATTTTACCGGTTGTAGATTGTAGCCATTTCTAAACACAA
The DNA here is from genome assembly GCF_964275005.1 of Diadema setosum. Taxonomy (NCBI): domain Eukaryota; kingdom Metazoa; phylum Echinodermata; class Echinoidea; order Diadematoida; family Diadematidae; genus Diadema; species Diadema setosum. The sequence continues at coordinate 35,070,075 of NC_092702.1, read as the reverse complement.
TCAACTTGGTAAATAACTTACTGGGCGTCGGCATAGGTAATTCAGGTACAGGCATGGCAGGGGTCCATCAAGGTTCATCCTCCGGTGCCAAAATTTGACTGCGTGCAAAAGCTAAGCAGGTTTCTACAATATTCCGGGGGCGCGCTGTAACCAGTATACAGTAACTTAACGCGATTTTCTGGGCTGGGGTCGCTGTTGCGGTTAACGTTTGTACATGTACAATTGTAGCAGGCGGTCAAGTTATGAACATCGCTATGCCTATGATCGAATTTAATGGGTGGCTTGCATTAATTCCAGTAGAATGGTGGGGGCTAATGTACTTTATTTAGTTTTGACAATGCAGGGGTTTAGGGGCCACTGTTTTGGCCTGACTTTGACCATTGACACTTATTGATGATATAATCCTGCTAATTGAATGTTTTACTTTCAGCTGCTCAACGATGCTATTGCAAACCAAAGTCAACAATCAATAATGAGATTATTGCCTATTGTCGGATGCCTATGGAAATCGCATAGTAACCCATTCGCTCCTGGCTCGCTATCCCCAATTGTATAGATATGCATACGCCTAACTGCGACCAGCAGCCCCATTCGCATAGCGTAATGGGGCTGCGGACTGTAGCATTCAGGATCATGACAGGGTAGTATCGCGGACAAATATCAACTTAAAATCGAAAAATTTATTCAATTTGAAGACTCACCAGTGAAGTTGAAGTATTGACAACAGGGTTCGTGCAACGTTTGGTTCTGTCAATAGTCCCTGTCTGTTCGAATTGATGACTTAATGTGACTGGGTTGAGAGGAACCTAGGAGAGCTACACTGAATTGACGGCCAGCGCATGCGCACACAGACATCTTATCCAGTCAATGGATTTGAAATTTGTGCGCATGTGATTACATAATACTGTAATTCCCAAAATATCAATCAGAGTCATTGTAAGGTCAAAACTTTGCGTGGCCCCTAAACCCCTGGATTGCCTTACTTTTGGATCCATGTTGGTGTCTCAAATTCTACCAAACCAAATTGTACCAAATTACAGGAAGTAGTGTCTACTTGAATAAAGAGCTTATTTTTGATTACTTGCAAATTTGAAACTAAACCAGTTATTGTGAAGCGTTGAATCAGTATAGATTTTTATACTGATGTTGTTCGCTGACTCTTTGCAAGCCTGTACATTGCGATCGTGCTGACACTGCCTGCGCAATCTGAAAGTGAAGGTTGCCATACATGTATATGCATAGAACATATCTTTCAAGTAAACAGAAGCTAAAATTCAGTGTACCCGATAGAGTGTATTAATTTTAGATTGAGTGATTAATAGATTGTGGCAAGTTGAAAGAAGTCAGTTGAGAAATGTGTGTTTGTGTGTGTGTGTACTGTGTTTGTGCCTCTGTCTGTGTGCATTCCTGTGCACTGTAAAAACTGTATTTCTCAACTGACTTCATTCAACTTGCTACAGATCTAATCACTTGTACATTGATTTTTGGCACCCAGTTTGCGAGTTTGCAATCTGTCTCTTATACACCTCTACATGTATGCTGTCTCAAGGCTAGACCTTTCAAGATTTCTGATTACTTTCCTGGTTGTGTCAGTGATCATAACCCAGTGCTGCACACTGGCACTGGTCTGACAGTCCCTGACCAGTAAAAATCACTGTCGGACCAGTAACTTTTTCAGGAATGGACCAGTAAAAACGGGAAAAATGGGGTACCTACTAACTGGTCCAACAAATAGGTCAGACCAGTAGAAAAATGGGTTAGTGTGCAGCCCTGCAGAACTAGAGCTGTTTCAAATAGAGATATTGCAGCTAGCAGAGCTCTCCTTAGGTTTTGTACACATCTGGACTTCTGTTGGCTGCATCAACCAACCAAAACCCTGGCTAATCTCCCCTCAGGCTTAGTACCGGTATGTAGTTTTATGGCACTGGCTATGGCTAATCAAGTGTGGTAAGTATTTGAAATAAGAAGTGTGATCTAAACACTAACGATGGAGCAGCTTTTTACCAGTTGGGCAATTCCGCGGTTAGTAACGTTACATTTGAACAAATTTTGATATTTATTTTTACTAGTGAATCACCATTTATTCATTTCAAGTGAAAATCATGTTAAAAACAATCATCCTTCCCAGGTTTATAATATAGCAAAGAATGAATACAATCCAATGAATATTATTGCTATGGCAACTAAAAGGGCTGGTTAGTAACGTTACGAAAAAAGGACATGACAAAAAAATCAATGTCTCATAACAAAAAGTGTGCAAAAATTCAAGTTAACTTCAAACAAAGTGTTGCATTAATTTCAACTATTGCATCATGACAAATGTTCACACAAATACTTTTAGCAGTTTGACCGATAATTTGTTAGCTAGACCCCCAAAAGCATGGTTAGTATAAGTAACGTTACGGTTAGTAACGTTACATTTGTCCGGAGTAATTCTTGTTTGTTTGTTTGTTCATTTTTCCATCTATGAAGATGGCTGGATAGCCCATATTCAGCTACACTAAGCTGGTCTTCCATGGGTTCCAGTTGAATGTGGGGTGGGACCACTTCACCGGGTTAGACACCCTGCTCTTTGCGATGAATGAATGAAGCGGGATCTTTTACGTGCATGAGCTGTGACTCTCTCATACACGGGACCTCCATTTTATGTCCTATCCGAGGGACAGAGTGTTTTGCCTCTTGCTAGAGGGGACGGTATGTTTACACACAACATTGCTCAGTCCAGACTCGGGTTCGAACCCGGGCCGCGTGATCGTGAGGCAGACGCGCTACCGACTGAGCCAACTCACCGCCTGCAGGTCATTCCACCCTTTTGTAATTGACAAAATGTCTCAAGACTTCTGGAGTATTTAAACGTATTCATCTTTTACCCTTTAGCAAAACTTACAGTTGAGGAAAAGTTTTCAAAGGAACCCACTGTAACTTGCATTTACATGAATTTCAGCATCCCCAGTCCCACATGTACATTTTAAATGATGGTTTTAGATCTCGCAAAACCAATGAATATGAAAAATAGAATCCACTGAATGTGAACATCCATGGCATTAATTGATACCTAAATTAAAGAGTAAGATAAAGAAGCACATTTCTTCTATCCATGTCATGTCCACCTAACTGCGGAATTGCCCAGTTGTACTCTCTTTGCCAGAACAGGGAATGTGTATGATACATTTGATTGTTTCTAATTACAGCAACTGTAATACAATTACGAAAAAGATTCTTTATCTTCTTTTATCACCTACAGTATTCATGTTGTGCTGTTTCAGTCCCAAAAACTTTGCATGCTATACTTGATATCCGTGCATAAAGGCAGTGGTGTGTGCATGCAGACGCATTTCTTTCAAAAACTTTGTCATAGATTGGTGCTTTGTCATAGATTTGTGATTAGTGCACATGTAAGATGGTTAACTTCTTCGCAGTTCCAGTTGGCATTTAGTTCAGTTTGTACAGGTCTTTAGGTTGTCGTCCATCCCCACTTGCTCTTTTCTCTGTTTCTCTGATCACTTTCATTTCTTACCTATTCAGATATGATCATTCATTGCATCCCCACATTTGATCCTTTTGTTCAACATTCGGTGTTTGTATCACCCCACATAGTTGCAATTTCCGTTCTACTTTCTCTCATTGGTAGTTTTAGTGAATTGGGTTCTTACATGAACATTATAGGGTAGTTGGCCTCCTCCAATGCTGTTATCATTGTTGGTTCCCGTAGCTGAGTTGATTAAAACACAAATTTTTAATATTTTCATTAGCATTTTGAATGATAGTAAAACATTTTTTTTTTTTAATGATGCTGTGCCAAAATCGATGCACGAGGAGACGTGAAACTTGACCTAATATTGGTGCATTTGCTGAGTCCCAGCACAGTAAATATTTGATGTAAATTTCCCATTACATATCCACCAATCAGAGCGGTCATAACATCATGACATCAAAAGACAAATTTGGAGATGTTTGTCATGTGAACAGTTTTTGTACAGCCCTTGCATTTTGGTCATCAACACAGCAACAACACTAGGCTGAGAGCCAATTCAGAGCCAATTCGATCAAATGGAAAAGCAGTCAAATCTATAAGGCATTGTTATATGGTTTAGTGATGTTTCTTTGTTACATTTGTAATTGTTGTTATCATTGTATTGAAAAAACTGTTCATGCTAATGGCACTCCATGGCAAGGTCCCAAACAGTAACAGCCTTGTGACTGCACAGACTGCACTTGATATCTACCCTAATTGTTCTGCCCTGCTAGCCACTGGATTTCTCTACCCAGCTCAACCACAGCAGCCACCGGGAAGAGAGTACCATACCTTAGAGACGTTCAATTTCCCACTTGATCTTGAAACTGGTAACAGCATGTTATTCAGTAGTCACTCTGTACCATGTACATGTAGTATCACAGTATGCCTATGGTAAACTCACCAATCTGCTACTGTACTGTATCAGTCTATTCTTAAAGGGATGGTACAGTTTCGGTTGAGATGGGATTAGAGATACAGGTTTCCAACATTTTTTGATGATGATTTTTTTAGATACCATGGTAATGAGAAACCTCTTATGAATTATGAAAGAGCATAGAATTCTAAGAGGACTTCAAAGTTTATTTGATGAAAATTGGTTTTGAAATGGCTGAGATATCCAAAACAAAGCAATCATTGTTTTACTTTTTTTTTTGGATGTCTCGGCCATTTCAAAACCAATTTTTCATCAAACAAACTTTGTATGCTCTTTAGCATTTCATAAAGTTGTTTCTAAGTACATGTATCTTGTAAAATGTTAAAGGCTGAATCCTCACCTCAACCAATACTATACTATCCCTTTAAAATCTCCTTGACTCTCGCAGGGTTTACTGAAAGATACAATCTTCCCACCTCCCCTGCTCTGCATTATCTGACGAGAGAGTCCACAATATACTGTACAAGCCTTGCAACTTTAAGAATTTATTCTGCCTCTTACAAGATGGTAGGGCAGTGATTTGGCCCAGTCAGTTGCCTCCCAATCCACATGACTTACAATAGGTTTGATTCCTGTTGTAGGTTAAGCTCTAAAGAGGCATAACACTCAGTCCCTCGTACAGTATATAGAATGAAGGTCCGGTGTGTGAAAGAGTCACAAATCATGCACATAAAAGATCTTGCTTCATTCATTAATCACAAAAAGCAGGGTGCTTTACCCTGTGAAGTGGTTTGCCTCACACCCTAGTGGACCCCATGGGAGACCAGTTACAAGTATTGTAGAGCTGAGTATGGGCTACTCAGCCATCTTCTCAGATTGAAAATGAAACAAACAAACAATGTCCCCCTACATTTTAGTTGTTTGTAGAGAATAAAGAATCTAGATAGCTCTATGGATTCTTTGTTATTTTGATGTGAAAATATTGGCATTCCAGCTGCATTACCATACTGATGTTATCACATTACAATATCTACATCTAGTTTCAATCGTCATGAGCATTGTATGTAGCACATGCAGGTGACATGTCATACATACATATCTCACCTGCCAAGTACACTCAGATGGAAATAACACTTGACCAAAAACTCATAGTGTCTTGACATTTTCTTTGGAGGTTGGACAGGTACATGTCATAGTGACAATACTAAGTGATTCATTTTTGTTTCCATATCATGTTTTTCGTGATGGGATATCGTGGTGATCTGTTTAGCCAGTTGTTGTCTGCAGTGGTTAGTCTTATTTCGTTGTTTTGTTTCAGTTTGTTATGAACTGTCAGAGATAGATTCTAGTGGTGCCCAACAATATGCAATAAATCCCATTACACAAGGGTCAGTAATAATGGCCAGTAGAATATTGACACATACTTGATCTACATTGTGTATAAAATCAAGTCATTTGTCTACAGCGTGTGTGTATTTTTGTTGTTGGAGAGATAGTGAAAGTAGTGTGATTTGAACAGTCAGGTGGGATTCCCAGTCAAACATGCATTGCCACATCCCAGTTTTGATTCTACTCATGGACTCTAAAAACAGCATTGTCAATCTGTTATCAGTCCTTATGCACAGTGTCAAAGTAGCAATGTTGTATAGAAAAATGTACTACGATCAACCTTGCTTCTCGCATAAGTTGAATAATCGCCTAAATCAAAAGTCTTTTCAAGTCCTTTTCTCTTTATATTCTATTGATTTTAATCCCTCATATGAAAGTCAAATTTTCTCTCAGTCGAAGCTATTTCTTCAGTCCAAGTAGATCCAACTTAGAAGGCAAGGTCAGCTGTACATGTACAGATGATACAAGTACTTAAAAGTGAATACCATGTGTTATGTGTTCATGCCAAGATTATAGCAGAAGTAAAGAAAATACACATTGTATCTTTTCAAGATTTTGCTTAGTCTTGCCACTATTCTACCATTAGAAGTCCTGAAATCCCCAACAGTAGCAGTCTTTAAATCACGACTCAAAACACATCTTTTCGTTTAACTGTTCGTTATTATCAAGCACATCAGAAGCTTTTGCAGCGCAGATATGTCTATAGGTTTTGCGCTTTATAAATTGGTATATTAATATACTGTATATTATTATATATTCATAGAGTTGAACTACAGATATATTAACCGACATTGTACAGAACAAGTTGTCCAGAGAAATCAGTCTAATTCGTACATGTCTTTCCATGTGCTTGTGTTTGTTGTACAGCTGTATTAGTCCTTGGACATTTATTTTGCCAGTCTGTTTTATAAGTGATTGTATAATGAATGACCCTAACCCGCTAAACTACCAATTTGAGTACCATTGTAAGCAACTACAATACTACCACCTAGTTAATGTTGACATAAAAGGATAGAACTGCTAAGGTCAACAGAAACGCTCTGAATCTTTTTTAAAGTTGAATATGGAGGTCAACTTTGGAATATTTGACAAGTAAAGTCCAAGGTGTTGATTGTCAAATGGGTTTCTTATGTCCCAGTCATTCGAGAGCATTTTGGGAGAATGTGTGTGGCATCCAGGCATGATATTTTTTTTCTCAAGTCTGTACACATTGTGCTATTTTCATGTACCAAAATCACCTGAAAATTTTGATTTCCTTTTTTTTCTCAAAAAACCTCAATATCGTCCCTGGTGGCATCCTCTGATTTGCATCTCCTTGTTGAATGCCGATGAATCCTACTGACCATCACTCGTATCAATGCCATTACCACATTACCATGTGTATGAAACGATATCCGACAGTCACTGGGAACTGGGCCAAAACAGCTGGCAATGAGCGAAGTGCTTCCACTGAAGAGATCTCTGATATAAATCTAAAATTATTGTCGGCACAGATACTGTGATGGATCTTTGGTACATTTAAATGTGCATTTATGCTTACAAGCCTTTTGTAATTAGCACACAATTATAATCATGACTTACAATTGTAGTTAAATGGGAAAATGCTAATGTGTGATTGACATTTATTTAATGTGATGTACAATATGTACGTGTAGGTGTTTGCTTTCTGTAAGTACCCCTGCCAGACGTCTTGTTCTGCCTTTATTAGCATCTCTGTTTACTTACAATGGAAGGATTTTCAGCTTCATGCATTTACAGGGTGCTTTCACAGATTTTAAAAACTGCTCTGGATTATCAGTTAATTTCTTCAAAAGTGCAAGAAAATGAGGATTAAGATGAGGATAAAATGATGTCTTAGTGCTTCCCACAACAAAAGTGGGAATTCTGTTAATTAGAGTGCCCAAGGACCTTGCATGACTGATAGAAAATTCAAGATCATCGAACTGGGCAGTCAAAGCATTTCATATCTAAATGCATATAAATATCATAGACCTAACAGTTTGTACATGTATGAACTATGAGCAGTATTTGAAACTCACATGACCATGAATTTGCTCAAAAATTGTTGGCTGTCCTCGAAGGCTATCAGCTGTAGACAATAAAAATCAATAACCAAACCCCACACATACTGTATTATTCATTTTCCCTTCGTTATTCAAGAATTCAAGAACACTTTCCTTTTAATTGTTTCTTTCAAAAAAGTTAAAGACCCCCATCTAAATTGTATGATGGCCTTGCATTTTATATTCCTACCTCTACCCGACCTTGCATACAGCTGTAGGTACATACTGTACATGTAGTGTATACCAAACCAAGTAGTATGTCATGTGGGAGGATTATTTATAACAATTAACACTATGTTAACAATTCAAGACTTATTTTCGTGTATTTTGCTAGGCTATCATTCATGTTATAGAGTCCTGTATCATATGGCACGGACTCGCTGCAACTGAAGGATGATGCTATTCTACAGAAAATGGCAGACTAACTGTAGTTCAGAAATGCAAATAGAATTGTGAGGAAGCTGTGTCAGTCCAAGTTGTTACTTTGCAGATTAGTGGTTTTGGCAGAGCCAGTCAGCAATGCAGTGAGGCGGACTTTTAGTCCTGAAAAAACAGTGGATATTTAATCATGAGTCAGCCAGCAGGAGTGCCATAACCTTCCAGGGTTTTGCCGCAAAAAGGAAGTGAGGTTCGATGGTGCACTTGGATAGGAATTGCTGTCGATGTTGCAAGACACCTGCATTTTATGAGTGCCTGTGTAGCATGGTTGAATTGCCACATACACCACCAATAAACTTGTGAATTATGGATGACTTAACTTGAATTTGTATACAGCTACAGTAGGCAGGTAACGTAGAGTACTTTGTACTGCACATGATGTGTTTTGTTTTCACTCTTAGCCAAATTAGTTGTTGCTACACGTACATTGTCACAGTTGTGTACTTTAAGCAAACTTCAGGAGTTTCCATATTATCGACCCCCTCAAAAAAAAAAAATAATAAAATGACAGAGAAGAGGTACATTGATATGTGCATTTTTTCTAAAAGGAAGGCATCATACTGTATTTTCAAAGAGACCCCTTGAAATCACTAGTGTGCACATACTGTATGTCATTGAAGCATGCCTTTTAATGTTGAATACACTAGTAAATCTTCGTTCTACGACACAAGCACTTTGATTTTTTCCTACATTGGCTTTGCATGCCAAGCCAATAGCATTCCTCACAACCTTGAAGACAAGTGGTGTCGATCTCTCTATGTGCTGAAACATCTCGCAGAGAAATTCATCCCTGTCTACAATAAAACTGTAGTATATGAATCTGCTGATGAACTGACAGTGCATGATAAAAATGTATTTATGATTTAAAAAAAAAAAATCTTTCTGATATATTTTGCATTGTGATATGTCTGTGATAAAGTCTGGGTTAATATCAGTAAGTCAGCATTCATGTGCATGTCCACTATGCAGTAGAGTAATGTGCCCACTATAGTGGCCCATCGAGATGGTTTGTTTACTGGTAAATCCTTTGTGGACAGGCATGAACTATTTTCAGCCGGTGGTGGGCGTGTGTGACGACATCACTTCATGGATCCTGGCAGGGGTACATTGTACCAAGATGAATCCCCCCCCCCCCCACCTCCCAATCCGCCCCCATCCTAATCCGCCCCCATCCACCCACATCCAAGTATGATGTCAGTATGATGGACATCAGTCCTTCAGATTGAAATATGACATTTGCACTTCATACTGTGGTGTGATTCATGGGGAATGATGGTCACTCATCGTGATGAATATTTTGATATAGCAGTCACAATGCTTTTTCATAGCTTGAGAGAGGGGGATGGGGACAGAGAGATGCTACTAAGAATTATGATGGAAATGAAATTATTGAGAGTGAGCAGCTTTTTGCTTCTGTGTTCTGGCACAGTAAACATATACTATAGAACATGTAAATAGTGTCTACATCTACATGTACAGGTATTCAAACATTGCACAATCACAGCAATAATGGCAATAAGAAGCTTACATACATTAGACAATGTAGGCAACATTCCAGGTTCCTGCAACATGTTGCAAAAGTGAAAATTGCTTTGAGAGTGCAAATGGTTATTCTTTGTACATTATAGTTGTATGAGTTGATATGTTATTGTTTGTGTGTGTGTGTGTGTGTGTGTGTGTGTGTGTGTGTGATGTCATGTCATACACGTGTAGGTAAAAGTTTTAGCAGCATGAAAAACTCAATTTTCAATTGTGATCTCTTGACAATAGGGCAGTTTGACATTCTTGGAATGCAATTGTTGGTCTTATTGCATCAAACGTCCCTCACATGTGATGAGAGAGGATTGAGGGGCGATCATTGCATGCCAGTATGTATTCATCACAATGTCAGTAAAGTGTATCGTCGTGCTGAAATCTCCACAAGGGTAGTGTTACATATTTGGTCTGGACAGTAAATCCCATGTTTGGAATGACAACTTCCTGTCATGAGGCATGTTATTGGACCATGTTTTGAGAGAATTGTATGAGATGACTCGTGATTTTCTTTCTTTCTTCTGAACTAGAATAAGCAATAACCACAGCGCTGTCAAGAAAGTACTTCATTTGAGATTGCACAGTGCAACCAAAACCAATATTGCAAATAATTTTTTTCTTTCTCTTTCTTCCCATCCCCCCCCCCCCCCAGGGTTCATCTTTTTATCTATTTATCTATTGCATGTCTATCCTTTACTTTTCCATCATTCTTTGTACTTTTGCTCAGTGGTCCTAGAAAAATGCAGTATGATGTTTACAATGTCTACTGACACATTAATAACAAAAGTCGCTGGTACTGTGTGTAAATTGCACATCATTACTTAATGCAAATTAATTGCCAGTATTCCAACCTGCAACACACCATTTTGTTCTCACCTTTTGTCACAGGCTCTGATACACTCTTCCCATTTTCCCTCAAGACTTGTTCTTACGTGTACATTGTATAAGATCACCACATGACTGGCAAAAACCATATGCATGTGCTGTTATTAGAATTATTTAGAATTATTAGAATTATTAGCAGCATGAAATAACACAAATTGGGGCTGATGGCCTTGTTCGCGGCATGAAACTTTCGCAAATCACACATGACATTTAATACATTTTGTAGGCAAACACTTTTGCATACATTTTAATACTTTCATGAATACTTTCTCGCAAAATTCACGAAAGTTTCATGTATGCAAAAATTTCTGGTTTTACAGTAATGATTGAATTTGAACAAACTTTTTCACCTTGTGCATTTTCCCTCAGTGTGTGTATGTGTGTGTGAGTGAGTGTGTGTACTGTTTGTTGCTGATTTTAATACCTCACATTTTCTCAATCTATAATTAATGTATTCTGGTGAATATCATACTCTGTGCAGTAATCACTTTACCCAGGCTGTTTGCCAACAAGAAGTCATGTTAAAGCACAGTGAACGTGTCGATGTTAGGACCACTCCTCCAGCTTGTCAGTGTTGTTCAAATTACGCCTACATCTATGTACAACCCAGAAGGGGATTGTAGAGTTCATGGAATATTAGAGAACCTCACACATCATGCAATGTAACCCTAGGCTGTATGTTGAGGTTAGCCTTCGTACAAGACCCTCTTGCTGTTGTCATTTGCAAGAGGAGCCATCAAAGGGATGTTTTGTGTGAAGGAGTCAAGCCTCCAGGGAGAGGCAAGCCCAAATGATACCCCATTTATACACACAGCTCTGGGCCCAGGAGCGCTCCTGAAGTGCTTGGACTTATGCCCCTCAGAGTCTGTTCATACAGAGAATCACCGCTTGCTTAGATCACATCTGAAGTGGCTAAAAGGGGCACAGTTTTTATGACAGCCTTCAGAACTTTTGACGTGTAAACTGTATGAATTAGCCCGCACTGTGTACATGTACCACTTCTGGAACCCTCCAAACATTGGCAACTTTTCATACAGAATATAGGGTGCTTTAGGAATGCTCCTGAACCTAGACTCAAGAGGGACATCTCAACAGACCCGTTTAAATTTCTCTTAACTTACAATACAGAATTCTACAATCCATAAGTTGAACTCTTATGTAGGGAAGCGTATTTATTAGATCCATTTGGCACTGCCGGATGATGGGCAAATTTAGCAGTTACATCGGTCAAACCAACTGATTTCCGGTATTTCAAGCCTTATTATTCAGTATGGATGGGGCTTTGGTTAGGCTTTGCCCCAGTTGTGATGGTAATCACATTCACCGTTCTCAAACGGCATTCACGCTGAAAGCACACAGCTTCTGCTCTCTTTGCTGGATATTTTTTTTTTTTTCACAAACAACAGGGTGAGTGCCTTGAAAGAAGGCTAAGTGTATGGATGGTGGAAATGACAGGAAAGTGTGTGATTCAGTGCAGTATGCTAATTTTCCTCCTTTCATCATTGCTTCTCCTCTCATGCAGGAATGGCACCAGTATGATCTCCCTCATCATCCCACCCAAAGATCAAATCTCCAGAGTCGCCAAGATGCTGGCGGACGAATTTGGAACAGCCTCAAACATCAAAAGTCGAGTCAACAGGTAAAAGAAGAAAAAGGATGTAGAAGTTGGGGAGGTTTGGGATGTGATAGGGAGGGAAACACTCTTAGCCCCCCTTCAGTGACTTGTACTTACATTCTATGTCTATCAATAGTTTTACACACTGGTACACACAAAACATAAAACATATATCTGTGAGGCATTGACAAATATTGTGCTTTACAGCAGGAAAAGTAACTCTACCATTTATGGTGTCATAGTTCAAGACAACTAGAGCTTTTGTGTTTTATATTGTACTAATATGGTTTTAGCTTATTGATATAAAAATAAGTGTTAAAGATAATCTATGTAATTTGAAAAGGACAAATTTGATATTTTACAAATCAGCCTCTCCTAAGAGCAGTATTATTGATCAAGAAGAGATGCCGTAACACTAGCAGTAATAATTATGATAGGTATCATTCTCATGGTCTTGCTGTTGTTGGGGTCAGTGTACTTTCCATGCTATGATGGATGGATAGATCAAGCTTGCTTTCACCAGAAAAAATGAATAAAATTTAGCATTCTGAGTTGATAGTTTTTGTTTTGTTTTGTTTTGTTTAGCTTCTTCAGACTTACCACTGCTCTTCTAGAGAGCCCTGTCAGTATCATAACCCTAGCATTACTGGGTGATACTTTCTGTGATGCTATCCCAGACAATAAAGTCTCCTGTCTCTCCCCCACCCCCCCCCCCCTTATTCCATCATGGAAGATAGCATTGCTGTTTTTTAATTTGATAAAATTGTTGGCATACCAGTTTGTCTGTCAGCACTTTGCCTACCACTGTAGGGGGATTTTTAATCTCCATGAGTTTTAGTGTTTCACTTTTAGATTTACATGCTGAATACTTTGTTTCCCTGCCCCCTTTTCTTCCAGACTCTCGGTTCTATCAGCAATCACATCAGTACAACAGCGTCTCAAACTGTACTCCAAGGTTCCGCCCAACGGCCTCGTCATCTACTGCGGCACCATCGTCACGGAGGACGGAAAGGAGAAGAAGGTCAACATCGACTTCGAGCCCTTCCGGCCAATCAACACCTCCCTCTACCTATGCGACAACAAATTCCACACAGAGGTATGGCGTGCCCAGCCGCTGCTGGTGTATTCAGAATGGTTATCTCAACACTTGTCACCATATCTGGCTCACTCGTGACAAGGGGACATCATGTCTGGTCCTATATTTTGTATAGAATATGTTCACTTTAGGCAGACAATACTGTAGCAGATATTACCTCAGAACTTATGGATCAAGTTACAATAGTCCCTGCATGAACAGCATTTTGCTGAAAAGGGGACAATTTCTCCACCAGGACGATTTTTCTGAAGTTGTTTTCACCATACGTTTTTGTTGTGATTCCAAATGTCGGGCTTGATTAAAGTAGAAATTCAAAGAGAACGAAACACAAATTTGATAAGAAAATATTGAATTTGAACATCTGTCCTAGATGTACACAAAATATCGAGAGAAAAGAACAATCCCAACTATTTTTTATTAATTCTTGAAATCGGATGAAAAAGTGAACCCGAAATGCCCCGATGAACGGTCTGCCGATACCCCTTCCCGATGACGTCACGCACTGGATTCGTACTCTGAAAGTACACGTTCGCTCCATAGACTACTACCGTGAATTGTTTTCAGTGTTGTGTTTAGGAGCCTAGCAAGTCCAATTATTTAGTTTATCAGGATTTTTCTTGCATGTCTCCTTGGAGTTCACAGTTTTTCCTTACATTTCATCCTCATAAAGTATGAAATTTGTGAATGCTAGCGGCGCATAAAAGAGATTTCTTTCAGACGTTTTTGTCCGCATGTCGGTTCCGTGCCTTCAAAAAGTAGATCCGGTCACAGCAAGCTGGATGGTACGTCTCGCTCTCAGCTGGTCTGCATCGGCTGTTCATGCACTGTGCTGGTGTGTGGTTCGCACTGCGTTGTGTGTGTTTGCGTGTGTGTGAATATATTAGTGTTCGTGCTCTGATTTCTTCCTCGGTCTAGTGAGAGCTGTGCGTAAACACGTGTGTGTATGGGAACATTTACTTCCACCTCCCTGATTGTACGTACGGTGTACTTCGAACATGTGCGCCAGCTCCATGCCCTGGCCCCTCGACGTTCGACGCAAGACTTCCTGCAGCCACCTCCCTGCATGGACCTAGCAAAAAGGTCCATGCTGCAGCTGATCACTCGCTCTCTGTGCATGTTTTTGTTTGTAATAATAATGGATGAACATAAACTCAATACTGTACGAGTAATGTTCGCCACACGTAATCTGTGTATTTCGTATACTGTTCTACGAAGCGAATTGCTACTTACAGAGGTGGAAGAATGAGCCGTGAGGAAGTACTTCTTTTTCCACATTTTTGTCTAAACCGCCGCCGTCATTCATCGTACATACTGATCGTCGAGACTCTAAATCGTACTGAGCCGTATGTTATACTGTTTTTCTTTTTTTTTTAACGTCAAGGCAGACATAAGACATTTACTTTACCATCAAACGCAGCTGAATATTACTGTTATTCATTTCGAAATGTTATAGCAAATATCCGACATTTATTTTAGCATCATATGGAGCAGAATGTTGCTGCTATTCACTTCCAAACGTAAAAGCAATCATCTGACATTTATTTTGGCATCTTCTGGAGCCGAACGTTATTCCTATTTACTTTCGAAAGTTAAAGCAAACATCCGACATTTATTTAATCATCGTATGGAGTTGAAAATTATTGTTATTCATTTTCGAACGTCAAAGGGATCATTCGACACTTATTTTAGCATCTTCCGGAGCTGATATTATTGCTATTTACTTTCGAATGTAAAAGCAATCATCCGGCATTTATTTTATCATCGTACGGAGTTGAATACTATAATTGTTATTCATTTCCAAGCGCCAAAGCAAACATCAAACATTAATAACTATTTTACCATCGAACGCAGCTAAACATTACTGTTATTCATTTCGAAATCTTCAAGCAAACACCCGACAGTTATTTTAGCATGGTATGGAGCAGAATATTACTGCTATTCACTTCCGAACGTAAAAGCAATCATCTGACATTTATTTTAGCATCTTCCGGAGCCGAATGTTATTGCTATTTACTTTCGAAAGTAAAAACAAACATCCAACATTTATCTAATCATCGTACGGAGTTGAATATCATTGTTATTCATTTCCGAACGTTACAAGAGATCATTCGACATTTACTTTTAGCATCTTCCTGAGCCGAATGTTATTCTTATTCATTTCCGAACGCAAAATCAAATATCTGACATTAATTTTTGCATCGTAAGGAGCTGAATCTTACCGATATTCATTTCCAATTATTTTAGCATCTTACGGAGCCGATTGTTACCGCTGTTCATTTCCAACAGTAAAAGCAAACATCCGACTTTTTTGGTGGCCCGATCGGGCCACCAAAATCTTAATTCATTTCTGAAATATTGTCGGCCCGACGTGCGTTTTTTGGTGGCCCCGGGCCACCGGGCCACAGTTAGTGTCGAGCCCTGTCTAATGAATGTAGATGCTCGCAAGTGTAACAATGAAATATGATTCGTCCCCCCCCCCCCAAAAAAAAAAAAAACCAAACAAACAAACAAAAACAAAAAAAACCAAAAAAAAATGCAAGAATGTTTGTGATTCCATAGCTGCGTTTATCCGGACATGAATCTAAAAAAGGAATTACAAAACCTCTTTATTATCATCATTATTATTATTAACGAACCATCAGAAAATCAAAGCTAATGTTACGTTCAGATTAACATTTTTTTCCTTTTTCATTGTCGAATTAGCAAACCTTTAGAGTATCGACTCTCGAGCTAGCTTGTTTCATTTTCGGATAAACGAACTTTCACAGTAACGTGCAAATATTATTTTTTTAGTCGGGCATAAGGAAATGTTCAGAAAACGTGTATAGACGGGTGGTAAAAAAAGGAGAAAAAATAGGTTTGAATTTTAGTTTGGCATCGCGTCTGTTTGCGTGGTGCTCGTTATTCCGAAAAAGAATAAGATTCACTATCCCGATGGTAGTTATTTCGAAACACGCATATTGCATGTGCGGATATTTGTTAATCCGACAAATTTAATCATGGTTTGTTTAATTTGATTTGTGGTTCGAAAAGTTCGTTTATCTGAAATTGAATTACGCCGCAAGAAATTACTTATTTCGTTTTCGGATAAACGAACATTCAGAATATGGAATGTTTTTGAGTGAACAGGACTTCAAAATAACGAAACTTAATTTTCATCTTTTTCTCTTTTCGATTTAAGAACGCTTTTTTCCCAGTTTTTGGATAATTGAACCCTCGGGAGTGACGATCTTTTAAAGTAACGACCAGTAACCTTTCTTTCCCCCCCCCCCCCCTCTCTCTCTCTCTCTCTCATATGTTTCTGTCGTAGTTTGACATCTTTAATTTTTTGTTTGTCCGGTATTCATTATTCCTAAAATAATGAAAAAAGAAGAAGAAGACGTGAGATACATTTGTACGTATTCTATAATTCGTTATTCCAAATCTGAAACACGCAAAATCCCTGTGCCAATGTTTTTCTTCCGAAAATATGAGGGTTTGTTAATCCAAACATTTTTTGTAGCATTATTCTGTAGTTTGGTTAATGTGAAAATGGGGAAAAGGCTTGGTAATCTGAAAATGAATTGAATTTGTTCCCAGATTAAATTTCTTATTTCTTACGTTTTAGATTAGCGAACCTTCGGAATAAACAACTTTTAGAGTAACAATCAGCAACATGTTTTCTCTTTTTTTCATAACTCAGAATAGTAATAATGTACAAAATGGAGAAGTATTTTAAAGCAGGAAAATAAGGCATTTCAAGTTTAACACTGTTTATTTATTTCATTTTTCTTTATCGGTAAGTACAAACAATTCTTACAAGAAATAGAAAAGGAAATAGAGAGAAAGGGAGAGAGAAAGAGAGAGAGAGAGAGAGAGAGAGAGCCCTATTATAGGCAAATTAAATGAGAGAAATAAAGAATCATTACGTTTGTAATCCTGGCTGGGTCTTCGACTTGTCAAATATTTTCCCTGTTCATTCCTCCAGGCCCCAGACTGTTCATGACCGCCAAGAATGCGCCAGTACGCGCGGTTTCTTTTTTGTCAAATGGTCTCTCTCCTCTCCCCCCCCCCCCCCCCCCCACCCAACCCCATCCCCAAGTCAGGCACCTTGCCATCGTGGAATTTTTATTGTTTCTTGGTAAACTTGGTGTTCACTTTTGACCGCGCGTTATTGATTTGTGTTATTTTTATCTTGAATCGCGCACTGTGCTCGGTATCCACATTAGTCCAGGCTAGGCTCCATAGAAAGTGCACCTAACCTTGTTTTTTAATATATACAATGTTTTTTGATGGTTTCTTGTCAATTCGAGGGTGCTGATTCCAAATCCGATTGATGCCACTCGCGTAACCTTGAGCATTTTCGGCAAAATGCAAAAATCCAAAATGGCCGCCAGATATGCTAATTTGGCCATTATAATCCCAGTTATGTCAATTTTATGACCAATTATTCCATCAAAGTTCTTAAAATTTTTGTTCCTTGAGTAATTCTACTCGCACATGCACGAAATATTTCATTAGAAGAGGTACATTTAATATTTCAAGCTTATTTTCAATTCAAAATGGCCGCCACTCCTATACTCATGTACTATATGAATGGCAAAAAAAAATATGCATAGAAATAGAAGACGAATTTTCAGTCACATACCTACGCTTTTATCAAGTTTTGCATGTGCAATGCAAATCTGATGAGTGCCACTAGCAAAACAAGCAAACAAACAAGCAAACAAACAGAAAATTTATTGTTTTTAGGCTTATTGTATTCTTCTTTATACAAAACTTCAAAATGGATCCCATTCATATACCCTTGCACAATATGAACGACAAAGTGTACATGGAAATAAACAAATTTTCTTTTATTTCTGTCACTCAGGTACGCTGTTTTATTTGTGTGCTGATTATAAATCAGAAGGTTGTTAGTAACAAAAACTGTTTTATTTTTTTGATGCAAACATCCAAATTTGCTACCTAAATCTGAATTTTTCCATAGGAATTTGGAAAAGTCCACCAAAGCTTGAATTGACGCCAACATCAAAATTGTTTATCAGGAATCATTACATATTATGAACATTTGATACCTACTTGCCTTGAGATGGTCAGCATCATAATATTCACTCTGATTTACTGAATTAAAAGGCTGAATCCTAAATGATAACACAAATGAAATTTCCAATTACCTGTCCTGTTCTACATTATCTAAAAGCGATATTATACAAACCTTTCAGTCCCCTCATCCGAGAAGGAACATGAGGCACGGGAAAGTGGAAAAAAGGGACCACCTCACTTCCTGTCGTCAAATCTTTGAAATGAAAACAATGCCCAAAAGTTTTTCATGTTAACCCAGATGAATTATATATGGTAGATGAATTTTACCACCATCTTTTTTTCGGAGTGAATGTGTTTGCGTATATGATGTCAAGGGAGACTCTGAGATCTGTACAGTGCTGCCTCATTCTGAAAACAGTGTTATAACAACTTCACACTGCTTGTCTTTAATCTTCAGCACTTGCAGATTCAGGATTGCTCTACATGTAGGTAACTAGACCAGCTGTGTTAGGACTCTGAATGATGGCCTCCTTAATGGTGGCTGTAAACTAACTCCACTAGAGCTCTTTTTACATGGTGACATAACATTCACTTCACGTAGGAAGTTTGCAGATGATCTTGACTTTACGTCTCATAGAAAGTCCTTGGGTGACATCAGCCGAGTACTGACCCATCGGAAGACAATAGAGGAGTACTTCACCTTCTGGAGACTTTGCCCCAACCTTCTCTAAACACGATAGCATTGGGGCATTTCATGAAGCGTTTTGTCTGACAAATTTGTCTGACAAAGTTGCTCTCAGCCAATCAAATGCAAGAATTTTAGTAGATTATAACAGTTTGTCAAAAAGAAAAGGTCTGACCAAACGCTCCATGAAATGCCCCCTTGAACAACCTGCCATCAATGCGTCTGAAATCCCACAAGCCTAGATTTCCCTTCCGTAACTTGAAAGCTTTGACCCCAAAACAGGTTGGTGCAGATGCTGGTCGGATGTCATCTCTGATACCACCCAAGTTACCTACAACTGTCTCTGACCTGGCAACAAAGCCATAGGTCTTCAACGGGTGGTCAAGCAAGTCTTCATGTCTTCATTCTGTTTCTATGGCAAATAATCGTCCTCTGACCCCTGAGGAAGTGCTGAACATCACCAGATGTGGTTGCAATTAAAGCAATTGCAGGATTAATATATGCATCTGTAGCCTGAGAATTCTGTAGATTTGGGGCTGATGTCGCCTTCTGCCAAACATCCAATTAAAGGGTTCTTTAAAGACAACAATAATAACAGTTGACTGAATGAAATCATGATGTCAAAGTGTATATTAACACCTGGGAACTGTGAGAGAACTGAAAGAGGTATCTCACATTGCTCCTTGGTTGATGTTTAATGAATAGTTTGTACGGTATTGCGTTTGGACAGTTTCGTTTAGGCCTTCACCAGTTTTTGTTGTTTTAATTCAAGAAGAAAATCAAGTTTGCTCGATAATATCAAGGCGGTACTTCTAAATTATATCATATCAAAGTGATGGAGGTTATGATCCATTTCAAACTCGCCTCAGGACTCCTCCCTCCCATCCTCCCCCCCCCCCCCCCAACTCCTTGCTGGAAAAAAAATACATTGAAAGGGTTTTTAGTTACGTCATTAATGTCCGATGTGTTTTTGTCTGCAACCATGTATCTCTGCACTTACTGAGTAGGATTTTTCTGTACTTTGTTGATATGGTTTTATGGGATGCATATTAGAAGCTTTGCTTTCTAGCTTCCCCTCCATTTTCAACATTATTAGATAAATACCATGCATCTAGGCTTCTTAATATATTGTGTTAGTATAACATTTTTATATTCAACCTCCATGTAGAATATGATGGTATATTGATTTCTTGCGAGACGTTTAGTGAACTTGTTGAGACAAAATGAAATATATAAGAAATTGTGTTAAACATCGTAAGGTTTATGAATATTAAATGCTCAAATATACATGTAGGCCCTCTATATTGTAAGTGACACCCAACATATTTGAAATTACACATGCAACACTTCATGACAGCGTAGGTACGGGACTGGAAATAAAGTAAATTTGTTCTATATTTCCATGCATATGTTTTGCCATTCATATAGTACATAAGCATAGGAATGGCGGCCATTTTGAATAAAAAATAAGCTTTAAATACTAAATGAACCAATATGAAATGAAAATTCTCTTGCGACTGCAGATGGAGTAACTCTAGGAACAGAAATGTACAAAGTTTGGTGGAATAATTTAACATATAATGCACATTATTGTGTTTATCACGGCCGAATTAGCATATCAGGCGGCCATTTTGAATTTTCGCATTTTGCCGAAAATGCTCAAGGTTACGCGAGTGGCATCAATCGGATTTGGAATCAGCACCCTCGAATTGACAAGAAACCATCAAAAAACATTGTATATATCAAAAAACAAGGTTGGGTGCCTTCTAGCCTGGACTACATGGAGCACGCACAACCAGTGGCAGTGACTACCCGACTCACCTGTAGGCAGCTAACGGCGAGCAGAAATGGCAGTTTTTTCTGCTACCGCTATTTTCTACTGCCAAAATAGGCTAATACATCGTACTGGAATAAAAACCTTGTTCGATATCGATGAGCGTTGATGTGGCATCGCAATGCAATACCCGGGCTTATACAGGTAAAGTCAGTGTTTCGACAGTTGTCGCAATCGTGACATAGCTAAACAGTTGTTAGTTTTGGGCTTGCGTGTGCATGATTTCATGGGTTTGTTGAAGGGAAAATGTGGAGAAAGAAGGTGGCTTCATTTGCCTGCCCGATTCGGGTAAGCATTTCTCTCCTTGTTCAGAACACTTGTACGACTTTGATTTTCACTTGCCCGAGCAATCGGGAAGTGCTTATGTTCGCCCTGCTATTAGACCTTGCTAGCCTAGTAGTACCTCCTTGGTCTGACCGGTTTGAGGCCAGCAACTAGTCAGGCGCAATGGCGTGATAGCTATCATAGCAGATGTCATTTACGGAAGTTTTACGAGCGTGTGCACACTGGTGAAGCAGTGATGCAATTGCGAAAACACCGAACCTTGTCGATGTCGAAGATTCCACTCCTCTTCCCACCTCCCTGGTTAGAATCTCGTATAGTCGTACAGTATTACAGTACATCGTATCGGGCGCGAATGTAAACAAACACACGTGGTTATGCAATTGTTCCTACGCCAATGAAAGTACTTCCACGACTTCGCTAATCACGTAACAGGCCAGGCACGCAGGCAGTGAGGATGGTGGTGCGGCGAGCGGCTACAATGCGGATCGGAGCAGTAGAGCCACTTCACCGCGGATTAATACAAGTACATACTGCATGCGAGCAATCGCGAGCTACGAGACTGGGCTGCACAAGTTGTTATCTCGATCCTCGTTTAAAATCTCTCCTATTTTGATATTTCGCCATTTTTCGTAAGTCTGCTTGTTATTGTCAACATCACCATGTCTTAGATTACCAATCCTGTCATGGACATCCTCATGATTTCCAATCAAACGCCTCATGTGACTAGCGAAACTTGAACGTGCTAACGTTACAAACGTAAGAAAAATAAGATTACCTAAGTAGCTTGAATTCCTGAATATTGACAAAAATATCTGTAAGAATTACAAAAAAAAAATCGAGAGAGAAATGTTTCTTCATTACTATTAAACCATGAAAAGTTATATTTCGTTCAATTCGACTTTTACATAAGGAAATAAAATGCAAAAGAATCAGGTTGTACCTCCGTTAACATTGTACACACATTCATCGGGCAGAGTCCGCAAATCCAGTGCGTGACGTCAGGCGAAACGGGCATCTTTCCTGACGAATTGGCCCTTATCAGGCTCCAGAAAACCGCAGTTTTTCGTGAGCGTTTACTTCTTTCTAGCAACGCAAAAGCGAGGTAACAAAATTCCATTGCCTTCTATGTCTTCTGAGCTTTCTACTGATGCCTAAATTGCAGAATTTAATGATCTCTTTGAATGTCTACTTTAAGGTAAACATCTCATTCTCATAAGTGATACATTTTGTACTATTTCAAGACTCCCAAATTTAATGATCCATATCTAACTAAAGTGCACTAGAGAAGTGAAAGTTGTACTTTCATATAGCAGCCGACGGTGATAGAGTTTGTAAATTATGATTTTTTTTTTTTTGGGGGGGGGGGGGAGGGGGGCAGAGGGGATGATAATGGCATTTGCATATCATTTTCTTTATTTTTCTGTTTATCAAGGTCATGAAGAAATACAAATCGTACCCACAGTTGGGTGAATGCAAATGTTTTTGCTCACGTAAGTAACAGTTGAGGTCTTTCAGTCAAATTGAGATTGATACAAGCTGATATGCAATGTCATTGTCTGAACCTGACTATGTTTTTCAAGATTAGTTACATCCATGCTTTGTTCCCTTGCAGATGACATTCAAATGTTTGATCAAATATCTGTCAATTAGATATCAATGAATCACATGGCATTGAGAGTCAAATGTTGTGTGAATGTCTGTATGACAATAAGATTAAAGGGCTTCATTGATGGCTTCATGTCACAATTCTTCTTAATACTGTAAAACCGCAAATTTTCGTGTGCATGAAACTTTCACAAATATTGCAAGAAGCTTAAACTTGTGAGGATAAATTCATGTGAAAGTTTTGGTCTACACAATGCATTGAATGCATTCATGGTCATAAATTTGCAAATGTTTGTGGTTATACAGTATTTTTTTTCACTCTGTCTTTCATTCATTTTTAGTTTTCTGTCTATCTCCATTGACCCAGGCTTTGACAGCACTTCTAGCAGACGACAATAAATTTGGCTTCATCGTTATGGACGGTAACGGGGCCCTGTTTGGCACCCTGTCAGGGAACACCAGGGAGGTGCTGCACAAGTTCACCGTAGACTTACCAAAGAAACACGGTGAGAAATAGGAGAAATTCTCATTCAGGCTAGGTTTTATACCTTGGTGCATATGAAGTCTTTCCTGCCATCCATTCCTGTTTTGAAGGAAACAAAGAGAAACATCTTCTGACTTGTACCAAGGACTAATGGAAACAATTCACTTTTAATTGGATTAGAAAAAAAAAACCTTTGTTCTTTGACATTTCACTTCAAACAAGCGTGACAGTAAGTTATGAAAATATACATGTACTGATGTAATGAGTTGGAAACCAAAAGTAATATCAGTTAAAGCAACATTAAATGATGTGTGACTTGTGTTAAACTTCAAAAATTAACAAAATATAGGCAAATATTGTCAAATCAAAGACTAATTCTAAGATCCCTGTCACGATTCCTGACTTCACATGCAATTTTTCAAGACCCCCCCCCCCCTTTTCCCCTTCACCAAAAGAGAGGAAAATTAGGTTAACAAGTGAGTATATATATTTTTTTTTTCAGTATGAGCGATGTCTGTGACTCAGATTTGTCCTGATTTCTGTATTCCCCAGGTCGTGGAGGTCAGTCGGCCCTACGTTTCGCCCGTCTCAGGATGGAGAAGCGACACAACTATGTACGGAAGGTTGCGGAGACAGCGGTCCAGCTGTACATTAGCAACGACAAGCCGAACATTGGTGGCCTGATCCTGGCAGGGTCTGCAGACTTCAAGACAGAGCTCAGCCAGTCAGACATGTTTGATCCTGTGAGTCTTCTTAGAAGGGGAAACCATTCTTGGCCAATCCTTAGCTGTCTAGTCTCCTTCACTCCACAGGGTTCTCCCCTGAAACCTTTTAGTATCTCTTCAGTTTCATGACATTTGCTCCTGTGACAATTGCTCCCATGAAATATCTGCAAGCTAAGCCAAACCCAAATTTTACCCACAAACATAACCCAAATTCTAATCCTCACATCAAACTAAACCTAAAACCCTATCACAACCCAAAACCTAACCCTAACCCTAAGTCCTTAGAAAAAAAATGAGGCCGGAGCAATTTTCACAGGAGCAAATGTTGTGTCACCATCTCTTTTGAGTACTGACAAAAAAAACACAAAAAAAGGAAAGATCTCCCTCATTTGGGGACTATTTTTGGCCTGTAAAGATCTATGTATCACTGAAGTATCTCCCCAATTACTCTATGGAACTTTCCTGATTTTGCTGTCTGAATGTGAATAGCCCTGCCAATGTATCTTTTCCTCCTGTACTGTCAATTCTTTTCTTCTAGTGCTGTGTCTTTCTCTCCTTCAGCTGTGTGTGTCTGGGATGAATAAGTCTCAGTTGCTCCAGCTCTCAGCTTTTTGTAATGCTACCGGAAGGCATGTTCCTAGTTCTATTTGACTCTTTGAAAAGAACAGTGTTCATTCAGATATTAAGAGATCTTTTTCTCAAACACTTTAAACAATAGCTTTCCTGACTTGCTTTGCATACACTCGCCAGTGAAGAATCATAAGTGATGCTAACTGCCACCCTCAGTGAGGAAAGAGTTATGACTGATTGTGGAAGAAGCCTTTTCTGTCGGATGACGTATCAGGGCAATTACCCCCCCCCCCCCCCCCCTGGCTGAATACTGATTAGTGATAAGGTTAGAGAAAAGAGTATGGTTAGGGTTTAGGTTTAGGGTGGGGGGGGTAGGGTTAGGGTCAGGGGAAGGGCTGGGGCAATTGTCCAGGGGGTAATTGCCCTTGAACCATCTGTACCAGCGCTGGGTCTTACCATGTAACTGCATATTGGTATATGTACAGTGTTGAAGTGCCAATGTCGTCATGTTTGCTCTAATCTCCATGCTTTTTCTCTCATTTCTGTCTTTCAGAGGTTACAAAATAAAGTGCTCAAGCTGGTCGACGTATCGTACGGAGGAGAGAATGGATTTAACCAGGCCATTGAACTGTCAGCTGAGGTCCTATCCAATGTCAAATTCATTCAAGAAAAGAAACTCATTGGTATGTTGATCCAGTGAGCTGGCCATACCTTCTGTTAATTAGATTTCAAGAGCAATGCCCAGTGCAGCATTTGTTTTGAGAATATTACCCATGCTGTAATTTTGTCTGGCTTGACATTTTTAGTGCAGTCGTTATATTTCAGGTCAATATTTTTCTTTACATGTCTCTTTGCGAGATCAGTGATTGAAGGATGTCAATTTTTCAGTCCATGATAGTTTATTTGTGCAGGCACTCGTACAGTCTACTTTCTCAGTAATTTATTAGATACACCATAAATGCTGTTCTAAGACTGTCTGAAATTTTGTGAAGACTTCTTATACTTTGGTACAAAAATATTCCTGAGACCAGATATGTGAACTAGGGTTAGACACGAAGGTCATGTTTCACAATCCACTCTACTCGGGTTGCAGAAAGAACACCAGACATTGATATCAACTCCTGTTGATGCAGACTCTATGTAATATTTTCTTTCTTGGAAGTGCAAATTTATGCATGTGGAGTGCAACTTGTGTTACTGCATATCATCACACAACTGTAAGTCTAATTTGCTTCATTATTAAGGTAAACTCTATTGCATACATCATTTGATATGCACAAAATGTCACCCCTCCAGTCCATGGAAGCATGATTAAAATGTATTGCATACTCAGTATGTAGGGATTCCATAAACATGACTGAGAATAGAGATGTAATGGGTGTAGAAACTAACTGGATTATGCCTTTCAGTAAGGGAAATGTATAACTTTACAACATGTTAGCCTTCCATAACCATGCCTGTGTTCGTAGCTGCTGAGAGTACAAAGCAATAACACTGCTAGCTCCACTGAATTCCCTACACTCTTCTAAGAAGGAAAGTGGAAAAAAAGAAAATATGAAAAGGGTTACTGATTTCTTGAAATGTAATGCCACAGTACTGGGTTTAATCTACACTGTATGTGCTCGGTACATGTAATATCAATCACGATGAATTTTCGTTCATTTTGCTCAATAATCTCTCTCCCTTTCCCACCAGGGAAGTATTTTGATGAGATCTCACAAGACACAGGGAAGTACTGCTTTGGGGTTGAGGACACATTCAAGGCACTAGAGATGGGTGCCGTCGAAATCCTCATCGTCTGGGAGAACCTTGATGTCGTCCGCTATGTTCTCAAGAACCATTCCTCCGACGGTAAGCCACGAGGAAATTCTCTTGAGATCACAGCTTTATTTACCTCACTCATGGCGTTGTATGAGGGATTTAATATTGCAATCATGAAACTTCTTGTAGATTTAATGAGATCCAAGCATCAAATTCCAAAATTGCTCAAAAATTTGTACAACTCTTCATTTTGGCAATGTCTTTAGCATATTGGGAAAATTTCTCTTCATAGTTTTGGTGTCACCTTGGTATTATTTCCATGTTTGCAGAAGAGAACTGTGTAAAAGGGAGAGTAAGGTTTGTAGTCATCTCTAGACCTCCAAGAAGTCGACACCATCCATCCCTCGGGATATTCCCCTCAAATTTTGCAATGTGTCAGAAAAAAAAAATGTAACTTGAATTAATCATTTATTTGTTTTAACTGACAGATTCAAATTATACTGTGTTCAATTAGTTCATTCAATTGACTTTGTATTTCATTTATGTATGAAAAAGAAATTCAGAAATATGATCAAATTCAAATCAAATCAAATCAAATGTTGCCTTCCTTCTCGCTTTCTATCAATTGTATCACATGGTGTAGCCATTGGCTGTCTTCATCCAGAACTTGCCAAAGAGAGTTCCAGAATTCATCCCTCTTGTGTACTCTCAGTTTACCTTTTTATGCTTTCCTGCTGGTTACGTCAATAATGTCAAAATAATTTTTTTCATCGTTTTCTTGCAGAGGAGAAAGTGCTTCATCTGAACCCTGAGCAACAAAAGGACAAGACCTACTTCATTGACAAAGATGTGAGTTATATGTATTTTTTTATTCGGTTCATGAAAAGTATGTCATAATTTTAATGCCACAGTCACATAGACATCCCGGATCACCCTGGACCTCCCCGGATCTGATCCGGGGAGAGATCCGTGTTGACGCCGGGAGGCCAACACGGCAACTTTTGGAGGTCAGAAACATCTGGCATCATCTGGGGATTGCCGTGTTGGCAGAGCAATCTGGGGTGGTCCGTGTGGCTGCCGTGTAGCTGCCGTGTTGATCTGTGTAGATGCCATGTTTGGCCGTGTAGACGCCGCGCTCTTCCAGCCTTACCCGTGTAGCTGCCATGTTGATACCGTGTGTACAGTCATACCAAAATCCCGGATCTCCCCAGATCTCCCCGTACCTCCCCGGATCACCGTGTACATCCTTGAGCATCCGTGTTTATATGTGACTGGGGCGTAATGAGTTTAGGTATAAAGTTGAAGGTGATGGCCAACTGACCTTTGCCATAAGTTATATTCTCTTGTCTGCAGCATTGTTTAGCAGAAAACACTAACTTGTTCCACAACATTGAAGTGTTGTGGAAGGGGGGGGGGGGGGGTGTAGGGAATGAATGAAATTGCTCAAGTTTTAAGAATTGCATGATTTTAAAGACTGCTGACACTCTTGGTGGTATAAGAGTACAATCATACACATAGTGTGAACATTGAATAGGAATATGTGCAGTAAGTAAGTACAGTGAAGAGAGTAGCAAGTCATATGACCAGGTAACTATTTTACTATCCCTGTCACACCTCGTGTTAGTTAACTGGCTGATGTACAAATGGAGTCGTAACATTTTCAGATGTTTGATCATTTCCACCAAATCTGTCACTGACTGCTGGATTTAAGTTCACCACTTTCATGCTTTATGAAGTTCTCTATTGGGTACATCCTGTACAAAAGTATATTTGCTTTTGAAAAACTAACTGATATACACTAAACTATACCTTTTTACTGCAAGAATAGGTATACAGAATTGGTAGTTTTAACCCGATGAGGACAAGTCCGGAGTATACTTGGGCAAGTGTGTATGGGAAATGCCTGTTGTAGCAAAATTAGCCCGTCCTGAATGGTTTTAAAAATTCCAAGTTCTGATATTTTCATTTGACATGTCCTGTTTTGGGTTAATGATTAACCCCCCCCCCAAAAAAAAAACAACAACAACAACAACAACAACAACCAAGTGTTGAGGGTTAGAGTGAGTCATCATGTTGTTTCTTGGTAGATTGAGCAGTCAATTTGTTGCAAAGATTCTTGCAAAGTGGAATATTGTAGCAGCTTTCAAGAAATTTGGATAATTGTTTAATGGTCTCAAGGTATTGTATAGATACGCCAGGCTTTCAACTTTTGTGTTTGCTGCCAGTGTTGTCATGACAACGTTAATTCTTCTCAATGTCTTCATTTCCTCTCTTAGAAAAAGAGTATAGTAGGGGTCTTTGACACAACTGATGGTACTGTCTCTTGCTGTGTTTTTTTTTCCCTGTCTGGTAATCAACACTTGGCATTTATTCTGTCTTGTTTCCAAATACACAGACTGGTGTAGAAATGGAGTTAGTGGATTCCCAAGCATTGCTTGAATGGCTGGCAAACAACTACAAATCATTCGGTGAGTATCATGGAAAATGGTCTCTGCTTGCTGTAGAGTTTGACAACTGCATCACCAGAAATCATAAGAATGGTAGATGGAGAAAGCACAAATGCGTTTATCTTTGCAACTACATTCAGGACTATCTCTGTTTTCTTCTGTTGTCCAATGACTTTAAAAGCTGAGGAGTATGTTATGTTTTTAATCAGTTATTACAAATTTTATTGAGGAAGATCTAGCCCAAGGATGTGCCTTTTCTGAACATATTGGTGCCTTTGTAAAAAGTTACATAAACTATCTCCTCCAGAATTATTAATCTTGCCACCCTATTTAAGCTATGCAACAGATACTGTTGGTTTGTTTAGTTTAGTGCAAGCAAATCATTATTTCAGGGTTACTGTAAAAGTGGATATTTTCGCGCTCAACCAGGTAAGAAGAGTTTTGTGTGTTTTTAATTCCGCGGAATCAAGACTTCAACTCCTGGAACATATAGCAAGCGAAAATATTTGCATGCTTTTATTTTCGTGTTAGTTTCTGGTTGCGTGAAATACGTGAAGATTTCAACACCGTGAAAATTTCCACTTTTACAGTATATTGGGAATTGATTTGGAGGTTGATGTGTCCAGGGCTAGGGCTGGAGAGTTTTTTACTCGGCTTAGACTTTGTGCTGTAATGACGACCAAAACGTGAAGAAATTCATCCAAGTAGGTTAAAGGAAAAGCTGCAATGTATGTTTCAATGATTTTATCTTGTGTGTCCCCAAGAGTGATGAGTAAAACTTGAGCTGAGTCTTATGTCTTTTCCCTGCTGTTTGTGATGAAATGGCCACAGACTGTGGGATAATTTACAATTGGATGTCGATAGACAACTGTCAGAAGTGTACTAGTCTCTTTAGACGGAGACTGGGGGGGGGGGGGCGGGGACGTGAATAAGTAAAGCAGATTTTAAACCCGCTGAGAATGAGTCCCGAGTATACTTGGGCAGGGGTCTATGGGAAATGCGTGTTGTAGCAAAATCAGCACATCCTCAACGGGTTAAGTAATCATGCTCCTACCAGAAGTTAATTAAAGAAATGTACTGTATAAATATCATTTTTGTAAAACCAGGTGCAACATTGGAGATTATCACAGACAGATCACAAGAAGGCTCCCAGTTCTGCAAGGGTTTTGGGGGCATCGGCGGTCTCCTGCGATACAGAGTGGACTTCCAGCAGCTGGACTACGACGAGGATGACGACGACTATGGCGACTACGATGACTAAGTTCGTGGACAGAAAAAAAAACAAAGGGAAGCGTATAAGTGAGGCAGCAATCGTTCGACATCCACACATTCATGGACCGCAGAAAGATGATATCATTTTACAGAGACACAAAATGACATTATATCAGTAAAAGCACCTCAACTTCTGTTTACCATCTATCCGACTTTCTCTTCAGTGGGACTCCAATCGACAGCAGGATGGCTTTTCTTCCCAGAAGAATGGCCGGTCTCGGACGTCGGACATGATCTAATCTCCGAGGCAACCAAGATGGCGCCCCTTGCCTGTTAGCTTGAAGCTTCGGAATGCCTCTGAACTTGACATATTTTGTCTTCATGTTATAGGAGAATTTAGAAGCCTGGGTAACACGTGTTTGTCACACAAGTACCCAAAATGGGATCCAATCCACCAGATGTAGGACAAAGCTGCTACTCCTAGTTAGAACCCATAAATTTGCTGTCACGTGACAGTATGCCGAGGATTTCATGGTTGCCTGGTCTCTGCCATATCTTTTGGCAATATTTATAAAGTGCTATTCTGTTTAGAAGATTCTATCTTGTACAGCCCTGTACTTCTCTTTTAATAGGCAGAGAAAGAGCCAATAAGAGCTGAACAGGATGAAATTTGTACCCTGATTGAGACGAATTAAGCCCTCCTTTTCCCCTCCGTTCATCGTGTATTATTTTTAATGGCATGTCATGGTCCTTGGGGGAAGCTTACATGAAATGATACAACAGATAATCTGTAGCCTGTCGCAGCACAAACTGGATTATCTGATAGTTTAATGAGATTCACCTCTGAGCTCACACTTCACTTTCCTCTCCCTCATCTTTTTTTTTTAAATCACTTGACCACAGTGATATTGGGTGCCAAATCTAATGGTAGGTCTGGGGAGGGGTCACTTTTTTTTAGAGGGTATGATTGTTAATGCTTTTAAATTAATGAGTGACATGCAGTGATCATTGAGAGTAGCTGGTTGAGGCATTTCATGCCGCACTGCTCGTATCATTCCAGCAGTCTTTGAGGCAAAGGGGTTAGGGTATCATGGAAAACACAAAGAAATTTTTGCTTTTCGCTCCTTGTCTGCTGTAGTAATTTTTTTCAGCAGTGATGCAAACAATATGCTTATCAAGAGTTTGAAGAAATGACACACGTTTGAAATAATGTTTCCTTTGGGTGTGCTACAGTTATCTGAGGAAAGCATCAGAGCAATGTGGGCTGATGTCAAGAGAGCTTCATGTTGGAAGCCCGATGAAAAGCTGCGACTCCTGTAAGCTTTATTGCGGCATAAAACTTTTGTGAATTGCTGACCATGAAAAAAAAAAAAAAAAATAGCTGTATTACAAAACCTTTGTTTAGTAACAGCCTGCATTATGTCTGTAAAGCCAAAGACTACCAATATTTGCCTCTAATATTTCTTCCAGAGCTACCTTTCTCCCTATTTTCATTTGTCATTCATTATATTCTTCAAACTACAATCGCCTGCAAGATTAATGACTTTTAAGGCCTGCAGAAGAACTATAAAGTTTTTTGGTCCCTCTGTCAAACGGTGATGCCATCACTATATTTTGCCAGGTGCTCAATGCCTTTGCAGTAAAGAAATTCTGGTTGCCAGTGTAGGAGCAATTATTTATTTATTATGAATTAGGTCTGCAATCCCCTCTTGGAAGTTTATGCTTTGTGGCATTCGTTATGCGTATCTCCCAGTCACGGCTTGGTTCTACCTCAATAGATGCATGGACAAATTTGTACATATACTTGATATTGAGTATTACTTTGATTTCTCAAATCATTTGCATGGGAGGTTTTGAATTTCTGACTTTGTGGAGTGGCATCTCGGGTTGTAAGAAGACTTATTTCTATTTAAAAAGGTTCATGCAAATTAACAGTTCCTAGTAACACACAGTGTTGTGTGACAAGTTGTGCAAAGCTTGGCTCACAGTCGGCGCCCACCCCAACCATGAAATCTGAGGTAATCGTTGAATGAAACCTTTTTAAAAAGCCTCCGTGAGGTTCCCTAAGACTCTGTAGCGATTCATTATTGTGTATTTTTACTTCTAGAGCACTTGTTAATAAAAAAAAAAAAAGAAGTTGTATATTCAGGGCATAAAGTGGCTGTGATGAATGGTGAATCCAAACATTGTCTGTCTTCTCATCATTGTGGTATGAAAGAATGTCACACGGCTGTTTGGAAAGAGACATACTTTTATAGTGGATTTGTGGAGTAAACCCAGCCTCCCACACTGTACAATGCAAAGAGACCAATCAACTTAATGTGATAATGGTCTATCTTTGTCTCTTTTTTGTTGTTGTCATGTACGACACTTAACTATGAGAGTATTTTATTTCTTTTGATAATGTAATCTACAAAATCCTACCATGTGCTAGATAATTCTCTATCGGAGAGTCATCACGGACCACAGTATATGAGTTTTATTACATCAGCGATCAGCATGCATCTACAAGGTAGCTAAAACTGATTGGTTAGCTGCAAGATTGGGGCGGAACTCGAAACCACCATCAAGATGTGCATGTGTGTTTTCAGAAAAAAAAAAAAAAAATGGTTGCCCTTCAGAGACTGGATGTATGTGGCACAAGTCTATCCGTGTGGGAGTGGTCAGTGATATCAGGCACTGGTAGTTAATGGCTGATGGAGACTACATTGGGAGGGATAATAGTATGTGCTTCTATCGCTCTCTCCAGGCAGCTGTGGTGGTCAGGCCTGCGTGGTGCTTGACCAAACCAAGCCACAAAAACCAGTAAAGGCATTGTGTCATTCCATTGCTGCAAGTAGCTACATCCACACAGGACTGTTCACACTGTACCTTTTGTCATTTTGCTCTCTCTCTCTCTCTCTATGCCTCTATCAAACAGATACTACCTGCCAACTTTATCATACTCAAAGAAGACTATTCAGTGGTTGTTAACCCTCTGTTAAAGGGCAGCCATGATAAGTAGCGTATGCTTCCATGTTTCACAAGGACTATAACAAATTACTAATTCTAGATGTGCGAAAAACTTCTCTATCGATAAGATCTCAAAAAGAGCCGTTCTACCCATTCATATGATAACAATACTTAACAAGTGTGAACAGACCTTCAGGATGTGCATATTTTCCTTTGTCAAAGATATTAAAGGTTATATATTTCATGTGATGATAGCAATGAAGATGCCTATACTACATTTCCCCCACAGATAATGCATTGGCCTTTGCAGTCTGTATGCATGTAATGGGAGACCACAGTAAAGTCATAAAGTGGCAAGATGTAATCTCCTGCAAGTCACCATATTTTTTGTTTTTTATGTCACTATGTTTTGAAGCTGCCAAAATAAAAGAAGCAAGTCTATTGTGGAGTCACTACTATGTAGGAAGTATCATCAGGTTCCTGGCTTGGAAGACAGGAGCATCTCAGTGCACCAAAAGTTAGAAGTGTTCGTAACCAGTGATGCAATAAATGTGAACCCATCACATTAGACGCTGTTTCCTTTTACCTGATGGGCATGGAGCGTTTCAATTCATTTCAGAATTGTTTGCGATCACTCGTAACTTCTTCGTGCAGTGGGACGTGAGGGCATTGATGACGACCATCATAGATGACCATCATAGATGACCGTCATAAATGACCTCAGAACCACAAGCTGGACGTGTCTCTGGCGGCGATGTTTGACACAAAATCTGTGGAAGTATATTGTAAGATTTCACAACTAATTATGAAGTATTTGTAAAGAGATCTTTTTGTTATGTGGGCATGGAGAGAGAGCTTAGATTCACTAAGATACTGAATATAAACTCTGACTTGGAGATTTATCGCATGAAAGATGAGAGATGTCTTAGTGTCAATATGTTTGGGCACAATGGGACGATACTTACACTATCAATTGTTTTTTTTTTCTGTTTCCTTCACTCTTTTGTCATGGCATAGTTAGAGAATGGCAGATTCTATGTGCACATTATGCACCCAACAGCTTCGTACTGTCTTTTTTGAGACTCGGTTACATCACTGACAAGGAATGCTCAGCGACTTACTCAAACCAAAGCATGTTTCCACGTAACAAAACATTGAGATCCCATCCTTCATACCGTAATTGTGGCTGTATGATTAAAGGACATACAAAGAATAAAAGCATGCACACAAAAACACTGTAAGCACTCGCGTTTGACCCATTTCTACCCCAGCCCCAGCCCCAACCCCAATCTTCCCAATTCTTGCTTAGCGGGAATGACTGCAACTGCAATTTGAAAACAGAAAGAAAAACACACACAAAAAAAACAAACATCTGGCTGGAACATCATTAAGTGCAGCTTTTTGACATAATCCACTTTATATGGCAATCTTAAGATTACAAGCCGTGGTTTTATCTCAGAAGGAGTGACATATCGCTTCTTTCACCTGATGTATAACTTTATTTCCCCTTCTCTCCTGTTTCTCTTCCATATCTGCATTTTTTTAAAAGATATATGTAATGAGGTATTAGAAACTGTATAGGCATTTATCTAGTCTTGCCTAGCTAGACTATATTGTAATGTTAATAATGATAATATAAAAATCTTGCAAATGCTGCATGTTGACATTCTCTTTTCCAAAATTGTACAAAACACCTGGACAGTTCTGTAACTAATAATGAGTTAGTTGTCATGTTTGGACCCTAGATAATTCAGTTATTCAGGATTGGCATCTCTGGTAAGGCACTGTCCTGTTTTTATGGGAGTATGAAATGAATACTAATGAAAATGAAAAAGTTCTCATGCAGTGCAGTTTAGATTAAAAAAAAACATGTGTATCCACCAGATTTCTTAGGTGGGGTTAAAGCTAGTTAGTTGCTTTCTAAGACAAAAAAACTAGGTCATTAGTAAATTTCAGGACATATACTTGATGTACTCTTACCGGGCTTATATATCATTGTATAATCTCAGAACATCCCCCCTCCCCTTCCCCTTCACCTTCACCCACCCCCAACCAAGCTCTCCCCCAGTAGACTAGTCTGGTCTCCATCCCTACAGCGCATAAAATCTTAAACTCTATGCAAAGACATTCCCTGCCACTGAGATGTGATTAGAAATCAAGTGTATATCCCCGTGCTGTGGTGTAGTGTGTCGATCAAGAAGAAAGTGTTTTGTACTTAGCTGCAGACAGATAGTAGTGGCCATATGTGACCATTATGAAGTGCACTTATATCATACATATGAAGGCAGAGTACAAAGTTTTGTGCAGTCACCGTTATGTTCTGTGTCTGATTAGCATTAACAAGTTAGTGTTGGTGATGGGTTAAACTTACACACCCCATAATGACAAAAGCTTCCTTTTTTTCTCTCTTTTTTTTTTTTTTTTTTTTTTTTTTTTGTTAAGATAAAAATTAGGGGCATTAGGTGGATTTCAAGTATGGCGTAGCATGGAGCAAAATCTATATGCATCATGATATATTCCATCAGTTCAGTATATTGTCATGCTTCAGTGAGTGCAAAAATGACCTTGTGTAGCCTGCCTTGTGTGTCAAAGGATGGAATGAGTGCTGTCCATTTGGACGGCAGGGGAGTCGTTCAGTTTACCAAATAGATAAAAGAAAGAAATATATGCATAGATAAAGATGACCATTTTAATGAGGTGATCATGAGAGTTGGCTGCATGCAATATCTTGAGTATATTTTCATTTATGGTTGCATTCTTTGGGTTACACCACAGACATGCTTGGCTGTGTTAACATGTGGGGATGTCTAATAACTTCCATACGGTGTATATCTACAGCGCCAAGTTAGTGATTATTGATGTAAAGGTTTGGTGATGGTCAAGTAACTTGGCATTCTGTGGCTTCCCAGTGGTTGAAGGTCACTTTTAGTAAAGTCTCAACCATCGAGACTGCTAAATTTTGGTAAAATGTGTCTTTATGTATTTCTGTGAGAGACAATATTTATTTATCCTTTTGATGGGGGGGGGGGGATTGGAGGGGAGGGTTGGGAATATGTGGAACTTTTTTCCCCCTGTGACCAATTGTTTTAAGTCTTTTTGTCGAAAAAATGTAACTCTATCCTCTATATGGAACCCTCCCCAATCTGTCAAAATTTGTGCGAAGATGATTTCATTGTATGAAATGGTCAGTTACAGTTACAGTGCTTTGATGATGATAGGGATAGATCACTTGTAATATTAAGCCATCATACATCATTAGCCGCCTGTGCACAGTACAGTCAACTGTACCTCTGTGTATTATGGGCCCCAGGGGTACCTGAATTCCAGTTTGTCAGTTATACACTTGTATATGTTTTCCAAAGTTAACTGAAAGTACCAAGTAATCTCCATTTCCCCTCCCCACCTCCACCAACCCCCCCCCCCCCATATTTTCACTCCATTCTTACAGGTATCCTTCAACAGTTATTAGTCATGGGGTACCTTATTAAAAAAATGTCACATTGCCACTGTCGAGTGAATGTCGTGGTATTTTCTACCAGTCAATGTTCTCTTATGTGAGGCTACATCAAAATCAAAGCATTATTTTCTGTGCTGCCCAACGATGTTGCAGAGTGAATGGCGTGGACCAGTAGACCCTGTCTACGTCAGATAAGGATGACGAGTGCTGCGTGTAAAAACTGTTATATACTGTGGATTGGTGGTTCAACGAATCCCATCTCCAGTGGCCTGGTGGACAATGGCACTGTTAGGCAGGCAGGGAGTAGACCCATTGAAGTGCATTACAGAGAATATGGAATATCGAAATGTATGAAGACTCAGAATATCTTACTATACCTCAAAGAGTTTTCCCCCTTTCTGTGTTTTGTTTTGGTTTCATTGAAATGTCTCACCTCCAGTAATAACTGGAATCACATCGCTATTTTGTGCTCCTTTGTTCCTGTTTTGGTCCGAGCTGGTATTCTGTGAGACTACCGATATCTAAGAATGGATGAGATAATCCTTGATAGTACAATGAGCATATATGGGTGAATATACTGCCTGAATGGGATTGTCTTTAAAAGTGCATACTATGTATAAACCCGGAAACACCTGTTTGTATTGAAGAGCAGTTCAGTGGGTACCTTTCCGTGCCGACTTCACACATTACTGCTCTTGAAGTACTCGACAGGGCTAATTCAAGGCTGTAAAGAGACATAGCATATTCTGTTGCAATAGAGTAGTTTTCATGTTTCGAGCTAAAACTGTTTTTCAGGAAAAAAAAAAAACCACTCAACAGACAAGTATGGGTGAGCATGTGATTCAGGTATCTACAATTGTAGGATTCTAACTAGTTTTTTCTTTTCTTTTCGTTAGTAGTAATGTCCTGTTTTTATGGACATTTCTATCATAGACACTTCATGCCTACCCAAGCATGTGTACACATTATGTCGTACTTGTGACATACACTTCCAAGGTCATATGAAAATAAATATGTATGTATGAGCCTGCTGTTACGTGATATTTAAATTTGATTTCTTTTGTATTTTTTTTTCCTCCTTCTGTTACATTCTAAGTATCTTGAAGAGCATGTTATAATTTATCTGATTCAATCAAATGTCATTTTGTATTACCAAGAATTGTTCTCTCTCTCTCTCTGTTATTCTCCATGTGCCCAAGCCCGTGCGGGAAGACACAAATCAATTCTCTCTCATTTATTAGAGAGTCCAGTGTAAGACCTATGTTTGAATGCAGTGCTCATCTGCCTATCTCGTAAAGAAAATAAAACCATCAAAATTCTTATAAAATGCTGTAGCAGTCGCTGATGATTACTTGTGTTTCGATGTTACAGGTAATGTTCTTCTTGAAGACACCATAAAGCATTTTGGGGCTAATTTCGCCTCAGCAACCCGTGCCGTCCCTGCGACCCAACTGTTTAGCTTAATCCAATTCAGGTTGCAAAATTATCTATATATCTTCATACACTTAACTCTTAGGGTATATGACAGAATTTTGTTATAATGAATAGAATATAACCGCCGGTCCTGAGGACTTTTTTATCACAGGAGTGCACTGTTCTCATTTCAAGACTATGCACGTGCACATATACACCCACAAATCAACACAAAACAGGCAGACAGGTTTCTAACGTGATGATGCCTGACGAAACTAATGCCTCTTGTTTTGTCTTCTACAATGACCTCTTCATTCAGTATTCTTCAATGATCGCTCATCTACACTGACTGCTTCAGTTAGCACACAGTATCGACCACGCATATTGTGCCATACAAATACAAAGAAGAAGTCTAAGAATATGACATATAAGAGAAGGAGTGATTGCTCTGACCTGCATGAATAAGATACTCTTTCATGATAATTCATATTAAAGGCACATGGTCCTCGTGGTTTAGTCAAATGCGTACGCGGGCATACAGCGCAAGTTTCCTAGAGAGACCTACGCTAATGACTTCTCTTAAGCGCTTATGCTGTGACCCATTTCCCCGAGTCCAAAGAAGTTTGATCCACTGTAGTCAGTGGTCCAATCACAGTTCAGCTTGTGATTCGGCTGAGGGGGATGACAGCTTTAGCAAGCTTCTTCTGTGATGTCATACTAAGAAGCACATATATGCACGCACCCTGGCATTACTACAGACTGCGTGATGCGCAGAGAAGACATCGAAGGCAACGTTACCTAGCAACACCTACGCGCTATACTCTTGATGGCAGCTAAACTTCGGCGATCTTCATATCAATGCTAACGGTGATCGGCAGTATCATCAACAGCGCCCTCTACACTACCGGGACTATGCCCCTTTAACATCCTTCTCTCCTTCTCTGGTCGCCTCCCATAATTTCCTCTAATTTTACAACTAAAGGTGTATACCAATAGAGTAGGACCATGTGACCCGCTGCAATAAAAGGATCCTAAAGTTGCTGACGGCTGAGCCGAGAAAATCAAGTTTGAAGTCACATTATCAAAATTGGTCAAAACAATCGGATTTCTGTTTTTGGTATAATTTTGTAGTCTAATGTTTGGTCTATCGTCTGCCAAAATTTCGAAGCTAAATGATCAAAGGAAAGGCAAGAACTCAGCATTTTTCTGGGCCATGATTTTCCAACTTTCAATGTAACAGAAATGTGTCCGAAGATTTGGATTGAGCGCCACTACTAGACTCCACCCCTAGCAACGAGGGAGTGATCTTACTGGTCAGTGCGTGACATCCAGATTACTGATTGGTCGTGCATAGACTGCTGGCGCTAAGCTTGAATGAACATCGCGGAGGTCAAAGCGTTGAAAAGTGTCTCGCCTCCCCTCGATTATGATAGCGTCGGAAGGAAAACTTTGAAGGCATTTTAACTGATTTCCTCAACCACTTGACATGCGCTTATAAAATCATCGATATCTCCGCAACCAAGTACTTTTATGAGTTGTGCTGTATATGAAATGCAAGTAGAAGAGTAGGGGAATAATTTAATGCCATTTTCAGAAAATTGTCCCCCCCCCCCCCCCCGACTTTCGGATCCTATTGTTGTAGCTAGCGGGTCTCATATCAGTATCAACACTCATGCATACACGCACCCTTCATAAGCTGACAACATAAGGACACAATAAAGAAGTTTGTCAAATGGAAACACAAACATTTGTATTGTCTGAACCATATGCTAAATCCAACATTCATAACATTCCGTTACAAATACAAGGGAATAGTGATTTTGTCAATCAAAACTCAGTCTGGCGTGTCAGACTTCTTTTTTTTTTTTATTTCATTTTTATTTCATGTGAACAATAGAACGAGATAACCATACAAAAACTCATCCATGTCTTGTGAGCTTAGCTCCAACCCTTTAACAGCATGGCTGCCTTTCTTCTTCTAGCATTAAATTATTGCAAAATAAAAATTACCTCACACAGGATATTAAAAAAACCACCAAAATAAATTTAGTTTTCAAATAGCATTAACTTGGGATGGATTCTCAGTCTCATATCTTGTTGACACAATGACAGAATAATAAAGTACCTTGCATTGCAACTACACCATATGAGAATCATTACTCTTTAAACACCTTGATATGCTCTGAAATTTTACAGGCAATATGATATGCTCAGAAAAGTATTATTAATGTACCAGTTATTAGATATGTATTGGGATAGTAATAAAGATGTCACGGTATACTGCACATAGACATGTACACATAATGATGACGAAATCGATCACACGGAATATCAGATACCTCCTACCTCCAAGGCAGAAAGATATAATGTTAAGAGAGATTGCCACTATTTCCCAAATTCCTGCAAATGTGCATTATCACTAAAACGATTTATTCTAGAGGGGTGATTGTAATTCCTATATGGGTATCTGCTTTTGTTAGTTATTGTCTCTAAGTGCTGTAAAACAATGGTAGTACCATCAAAAGAAAATGAAAGCGTTCATTTTTTTTTTCTTTTCGTAGGAAAGACAGCCGTAAAAGGAGTTCACTCTCAAAAGTACATACAAGCAGCCATGAAATATATGACATGGTAGAGTAAAGCAAACAAATCATATAAGAGTTTGTTATGCACTTCATCCTCTAAAGAGTCAGAAACCATTATACTGGCAGTATATTCAAAGCGACCAATAGTCAGTAAATCTACCTACAAATATACACTCTTTGAATTCTGGTTAGGCTGTAGTTTCAACTGTAGATATATACCAACCGTATTGCTATTGTATGATGTTCAAAAGATCATTCTAGATTTCTTGAAATTATTGCCATGCATAGCATTTTTCTGAATATTTCATCAGTGTTTCTTACAAAACAAAATATGCAAGAAATCAAACATGAATTTTTTTAAAGTCATTTTCTATCTACAAAACCAAGATATGTACAGATATGGCTTTTACATGTACATATTCAGTAAATTACCAAGCAATTATATTGCATAAGAACTGAATCTTTCATAAATACAATTTTTGTTAAAATTAAATAAGATAAACATCTGCATTCCAAATCAAGAAAGAAATATGACTTACAATTAAAGCTAACGAGTTGCATAAACATGAAAGTAACGATGTTGTCCTGGCATTTTTCTAATACATTGTATAACACAAATGCATGTAATAACAATACATATATAATATATTTTATAGATGTCCATATCTTATTTACACATAAAATATTGTTTGATGTCGCACATTTCTTCTAACTGCTAGACATGAATCCACCCTGATGAAAATGTATATATTCTGAGGTTTAATTTCACAGCTCATAGCAGTTAGAAATAACAGCAAAAAGAAGTGTAGCAGTAAGCAATAATGTCATAACTCACATGTGCAATGTTAAAAAAGATTGCATTGTATTTGAGTGAAGTATGGATGTGTACACCAAAATGTAGCAATGCCAGCTTAAACATGGATAAAAGGAACAGAAGAAAAAAAAAATTAACGCTACGTCTGATACATACTTGAATCTACAGCTAAAAGAAACTCTTTAGCAATGTCCACAACATAATTTTGCAATTTTACAAGCTCATTTCTTTTCAATCTTTTGAATAGATTTCCACTAGGATCTGTTCTAGATAATCAGTGAAATGTCTTACAATCTGAAGTGACATAGAAATTAAAACAGAGATCCTTCTGTGTGTTCAAAGAAATGTCCATCAGTGGCCAGCATTATCTTGTGAGCTACAGCACTCAAAGATGTAGCAGTGGTGTACTATTAAAAGATTGTGAGATTGCATTGTGTTAAGGTCATTTTCCCTCACTACATCACCTCTCACACGTACAATTTTTCTTGTTTATATTTCGTTCGGGCAGTTTTCATAAAACACCAGAAAAGAAATCATGAAAACTAATTAAAGCATGCTTGAGCCTTGCTTCACAAAGAGCATGCCCAGCAACACAACAAACAAACACAGGAGAAAAACTGAACTGTGTATGTCAGAGTACTGAATGCCTTACTGCTTACTATAAGTAAATGAAAGAATATTCAGAAAGAGCATGTATCCTGTCAAACTGAAAGTACTTAAATAGATGCCCCAGTGGCAAGCTTTTGGCATGAAATTAGGTGCTACACATATCCTCTTAAGCTGGCTGCAATAATTGAAGCACACACACATCACAAGTACAACAAAATACATACATGGTAGTGTATGAAAAGCGTCGCAGAGACAAATGATCAGGTGCAAATGAGCAAGTGTACGCATTCACACACTACACTCAACTTACGAGCAAAATTCTCTGTAACATACCATAAACCAGATATACAACTCACAGTAAGAAGTAACCAAATTTGAAGAGACATATCACAGATGTAGTAAAAGCAAGGAACCCAGTAATTGCACATTTGCACAACAATACTTTGAATAAGATTTTTGTTTCGTTTTGCTTTTTCATCTGCTTTGGCATCAATCACTGTCTACTCTTCTCTAAAATACATACCTTACTTCACCCTCAAAACAAGCAAGTAAGAAAAAATGGCACGGATTAACTTCAAGGGCACAGGAAAAAAATGCCTTCTGTCAATTTAGATCCCAAATATCCCTACACTCCACTGAGTTGATGATATCTTTTGAAGTACTGAAGGAGAAAGTCTTACATTAAAAAAACGGCATCAGTCATTTGAGTTGCAAACACGTGGGGACTGGATTTATGACAGTTGTAACCAACTATCAGCATTTGACTAGTAGTACATACTTTGGTTTTCATTCATCCACTGTTTGCATGAGACCAATAGAACAGGGAGCCAAGTCGTCAAGAGGTAAAACCGGTAGGAATGCTTTGTGCACCTGTGTGCCATACCTGAAAGTGTATCGTTTGAGAGTTTGCCTGTTTTGTAAAAAAAAAAAAAAAAAAAAAAAAAAAATCCTTCTAAACTCATATGTTAATTGCATAACAAGGCGTGGATTACAACACTACATCAACTGTTTACTTTGGTCTCGTATCTGAAAGCAAAGGAACTTTATTACAATGCTTAGAAGGTAAAGGAATTACTGGACCCTTTTTTGTTTTTCTTATATCCTGTGTTCAGAAATAACTCAAGACAGGGGAAAAGCAGCAGTGGATTGGTATATTAATTATGAACATGAAATTACAGTTACATAACCAATTATTTCAAAATACATGTTATGTGTTTGCTGAGCTAGGAATTGAAAAATGATAAGAGACAACCCTAAAAATCTGTGACTTGCTTGACATATTTGTTTCTTCTGAAGAGCATTCTCTTTGGTGTTAAATATTCACAAATATGTTTTTATTACGATTAAATTCATTTGGAATACTTGGGAACATGTCTCTGGAGAAAATTCCATAATCAAGAAACAAGAAAATGCTCAAGTTATAGATCAGACAATATTTGAAAAACTGCATTGATCCAACATCACCAAAATTAGAATAAAGTTGTGTCTGTCTTGTAAGTTGTAGGAAGATCATTGTATAAACATAAAACTTATGCAAAAGGTATTACCCTGAATAAGGGAAGGATCTTGGAAACTTCACCTCTGCTGGTTGATTAATCTAGCATTGTAGTCATCATCACAGTTATATCAATCACCCCCCCCCCCCCCCAACCTGGTCAGAGGTGACTGGAAGTCAGATTAAGTTGTCGGTCAAATGACAGAGCAGAGGGAGCTTTTATTTTTGTTGGCTGCCAGGGCCTCTTTGTACTGCTGGCTCATCCGTGAGGCACGCTTCTTCAGGTCGGCACTTCCGAGATTGCTGCCTGACCCTCTCTTGCCCGTTAGTGACCCCCTGGAAGACCCCTCTGGTGGTGGTGGGAGATTGGCAGTGGTCTTTGTTTCTGTCCCTGGCGAGCTGTCTGCCATTTTTGTGTTGTTGTTGCTCCTGCTTGTTTCGAGGGGGAGATCAGTGAGGCTACCCCAATCTAAAAAGGAAATGAACATTCTATGTAAGAGTTGTGTCATAAAATGGGGGAAAGGAATATTGGGGAGGAAGGGTAGCAAAAGCATGTGGGACTGGGTGGGAAATTGCAGCAATGACTCAACAAATCATTCCACACAGATTTTATAACTTCTGCATTCAGTTCCAGTACATACTCATATTTAGAGAAACTTAAAAATTATGCATTTCAGCAGGACTTATTCTTGTTCATGACTACATTGTAGTTTAATTGACAATTTACACATGCTTCTTATCACATTATCATTTCATGTCTCTTTTACAGCCCTGCAAAGTTATGATTTTACTAGCTGAATCTCCCTTCCTCAAAACCTATAAAAAGTCAAACAAAAAATAAAATATAAACATTTCAATCACATATGCTTTGTGTGGAAAGACTACTGATTATTCAACAAATTTTTTGCTACCATTTATCGCAACCACAATACGTACTTTATGTTTTTAGAACATTTCAGTATATTCTGAGACCAAAGACTCTCTTAATCGTCAATTCCAGGCAAAATAATGATAATAATAACAATAACAATGATAATAATAATAATAATAATAATAATAATAATAATCACGAATCCTGAGAAAAGTACTGGAAGTCTAAGGTTCCAGGATGGAACTTGACGT
The DNA here is from genome assembly GCF_964275005.1 of Diadema setosum. Lineage (NCBI taxonomy): Eukaryota > Metazoa > Echinodermata > Echinoidea > Diadematoida > Diadematidae > Diadema > Diadema setosum. The sequence continues at coordinate 35,025,588 of NC_092702.1, read as the reverse complement.
GATATTAATCTCCAAGAGATATCTTGTGAAGATAGAGATACCAATAATAATAATAATAATAATAATAATAATAAAAATTAATAATAACAATAACAATGATAATAATAATAATAATAATAATAATAATAATAATAATAATAATAATAATAATAATAATAATAATAATAATAATAATAATAATAAAAATTAATAACAATAACAATAATAATAATAATAATAATAATAATAATAATAATAATAATGATAATAATAATAATAATAATAATAACAATAATAATAATAATACAGTGTTATTATTATGAATGCATGCATACTACACAAACAATTTTTGATAAAATGTATTTACAAAATAATGCAGTGAAACATGAAGCTCAGACTTTTCAGCACGATGTCATGCCATGCCAAATGAGGAATGGGGAAATTGCAAAGAGTGACTTATATCTATTCACAAATAGCACTGCTTCCAGTTTGTTAATACATGTACAACAGATGATCATGATGTGAGCCTCATGGCAGTGCAGTGCAGTGTCATACTCAACACAGGTATAAAGCTAATGATAACATTTGATTTTGTGAATGAAAAAAAAAATAGGAGAAAAAAACAGTACTCAGATGCCTACTACCAACCAATATAACTTGTAGCTGAAGTTAGTGTCATGCAATGACATCCATCAGAAAGAAAGTTGGCAGTAAAGAAGTGCCTGTGATACATTGCATTCATAATGTTTGGAATGAAATATGAAATATAAAGTTATAATAATATAACTTCAATATCCTTCATGTTACCATGCATTTCAGCACCCCACCCCCCCCCCCCCAAGCTTTGCTGGTACTTTGCTGTACAAAAGCACAAAAACACACATAAACAACAAAAAAAACAAACAAACACTTATCAGCTCCCATAAACCATCAAGTTACTTTAAAATCAATCCATGCATTTGCCATTGCATAAATGCTTAAATGACATGATAATGTCATAAGAAAATAGAAATTAAAATGAAAATATGAAGAGTTTTTTTTCTCTCTCTCTCTCTTCACATAGTGTATGTTCTGCATAGTTTGGTAATTAGATGCATGCAAACAGTTACAACTCTTTGCTTACCCCCTCCTCTTTTTTTTTTTTTTTTCATTTACAGTAGCGTAGTCCATCCTCCTTTTAAACAATCCCCTGAAGTGTAGATCTCTGAAATATGGCTATTCCCATGACATTAAAAGCCCCAATAAAGATGCAAATACATGCACAACATGTTTAGCAACTGCCAAAATATATCTTTAAAAAAAAATCATATATATTATATATCGGAATATTGCACTCTTGTGATTGCAATAGCTATATTTTGGGGTCAAAGGAAAATTCAGGATCGGTCATTTCACACCTACACAATCTTTCTCTTTTTTTTTTCTCTCTCTCTTTTTTTTGGGGGGAGGGAGGGGGGGCAGATGCCTCTGTTTCACTCTGTTTTGACTGCCCAGCTTCCAAGTTAACCTTCTCTGTCACCAGTTCCCTATGAAAACACTTCAGTGGGTCAAATCTGCCATAGAGGGACTGTCAAATTTCATAGGGTGAAAAGGAATCAGCCATGCATCCAAGAGTTGTTGCAATGTCAAGGGCCAAGGCGTGCATGAAATAGTGGGTAATTCCTCGTCCACTGACAGACTGGATACACATTACCCACTGACTCGTGCTTTATAACCCCCCACAAAATAGATTAACATTGATGGCAGAGTCGCTGGGTGTTTGTGCAGACGACCGCACATCACTGGAGCTCATTGATAAAGATATTTATGAAATGTGTCTGATCGACTGAAAGAATGACAAGAAACAAAGAGACGTCACTTTCAAATTTTCTCGGGACTCGAAGGCCACTCGACTAAGCACTACAACCTGGACATCTGACATCATGGTCCAAATTTCATGAAGGTAGTTTAAATCAAATCCCATCAATCAAATTCAGTCCACAGATGAAAACAGATATGGAAACGGGTATATCGTGGTACCCTGTTAATGTGTCTGTCTTTACGTATTCATTATAATATATCTCTTGGCATATGCAATGTGTAACGCATATTTGTGCATAGGAAATTTGTGTCATCCACAGACTAAATTTGAACCATCTTTGTGAATTCTGATAGTCAGGATATGTTATGCTCTGTTCAGACTTCCTTGCTGCTATATCAGAATTTCATCCTCATCTCTCTATTGTATTGTCTTTGTCTGTTTGTCTGTCTGTCTGTCTGTTTGTCTCTGTCTCTAGCCCACCTAATGCACTGTTCTTCATTGATCTTATGAGGCAAAATTGCTTCAGTGCATACCATTTTGTGACACAGAAACAAACTGATTGATTTTCACACCTACATATGATTAAATTCACCTTCATCTAATTTGCACAAATGACAAAGAGTCATATCAGCCTGAAGGATAACTTCTCTTAGCTTCATCATTTAACATCTTAAGCTCTGTCCTGTCATAATAAATGAGGTTGAGTATGAGTCCCCTTGAACCAGTTTTCTATGAAATCTCAGCTCAGATCTTTAATTTGGCTTGAGATGAGCAAGAACAATATTCCACAAGCATTATTTTCTCGTAGATTTTAGCCACAAATTTACACGAACGAAAGCCAGGAAACCTTGGCCGTTACAGCTTGCAATGATACACAGACTGAATGGAAAATGCATCGTTTCTGAATTGGAAGGATACTTAAAGGGGTAAATAATATCACTCCAAGACTGAAATGTTACCAAGACCTCCCCCTGGATACATATGATATATATGCCATATATATGAAAGCTCATGGCATAAGCATGGATATCAATTAGCACATGAATATTGATCTGATTACTTTTTCTTTGCTTTTCGCAAACATACAAAATGAACACAGATCTAATCACAACATTTACAACATTGCAACAAATTATCTCACTTCCACTATCTGTCAATGACATTTATGTCTAATTACCCTCTCTCTTTTTTTTTTTCTTTTTTTCGTGCTTTGCATTCTCTTTTTGTTCTAAATAAAGAACAAACAAACAGGCAAATATTTTCTCAGGGACACTGGATAAAGTTGTGTGCAATGTGTGCAAAGTTTAAGGGATGCTTGTGACTCCAGGGAAAATTATGAATACTAGCTGTTGTATGGCAAGCTGTTTGTATGGGGGAGGGGGTGTTTACTGGTTCTTTTGCCTTTGATAATTTATATGGGGTTTGGCATACTTGCAGTATTAGTTTTAGCAGTCCCTTGACAGCTGTCTCGAAATTCACCTTGACCACAAACTCTAAGAATGCAATAGTGTATCACTATTTTAGAGCCCTACGGAGCATGGAACAAATACACACTCAAGTGCTGCTCTGTTTTGTACAAGCAGTCCCGGCTCGGTATCAAACCTGGCTGCAATAGTGCTCTGAGTCTGCTCAGTGCATGGTTGACCTATGAAAGGTATCAGACAGTCATTACAGTAAATCACAAATCTTGAATACTGAGCCCAGATCTCACCTAAACAAGGCATTTATTGGGTTATCACAGCAAAAAAGAGAAAGTCACGGAGGGAAGGATAGAGGGAAGGATAGATGGATGGATAGATAGATGGATAGATATAGATAGATAGATAGATAGATAGATAGATAGATAGATAGATAGATAGATAGATAGATAGATAGATAGATAGATAGCTGGATAGATGGATAGACTAGACAGAAAATATATCCCGTATATCTTTACATCCTTTATAGTCTTATATTTCATGTAGCTATAAAGATACTCAAAGAATTGCTTATACACGTAGGTCCTTTTTTATCAGGCAAACATTATATTGTGATCCAAAATTGATTATTGAAGCTTCATGCCCCAATTCCTTCTTAAGATCTCTGAAGCTTCTCAGATGAGGGGTTTTCCATTTTAGTGTGGCAGGCCAGTGGTGTAATATAGTAGCAAAAAGTCAATATAACACTGACAATTCAAATATGCATAAATGTGCAGCACAAGACACGGGTGTGGGATGGGGGGGGGGGATTTACTTGAGTGAAGAGGTAACATGAGGTGGTCACAATGGTGTGCCATTACAGCAGTGTCAATCCACAGTTCATTCAACAATATGACTACAAGAGGGAAGTGGTAATACTGAACATCAGTCTCAAGTGTGTGTCTGGGAGAAACTGTAACTAACTAAATGAGAATGCACTATCTTCAGTTCTCTCTCTGTCAGTGAATAACAACAAAACTACGCCTTCCTCACGGCTCTTCTTTTATCTAGCTCTACTTACCTGGAAGCTCTTACTTAAAGTAAAAACATATCATCGTAAAGTTCATTCACATTCAGTAAAATATGTTTGAATGAGTAGAGGTGTGACCACACAGCAATGCTTCACATGAGTTTTCCTGTGGCTATTTGATAAATGAACAGGGTACAAATAGGTAAAAGGGGTGGGGGTGCATGAATAATGCAAGAGCATTATTAAGTTACTAGAGGACATTTGTGAGAGAAAGGGACAGAAAGAGAGAGAAACCAACAGACAGATACAGATGGAGAAGGTGAGAGAAGAAAAAAGAGTAGGAAGGAGATAAAATGATAAAAGAGAAGAGAAGAGATAGTATTGTAGATGCCTCTGTAAGCAAGAGCTATGGGTCAATTCATCTAAACAAGCATTTTCATGAATAAAAAAAAAAAAAAAAAAAAAAAAAAAACTTAACTGTGATTACAGGATGGCTAAACAAACTTAACTACTTTGGGACTTCCTGCTACTCTTGTATCTTACACTCACATGTAACAACATTTACTTTGGTACGCTGGAATGAAAGCATACAAATTGTGTGGGAAAGGGAAACAAGCACTCCATTCCTTGTAGTTGTCACTACTGGAACCAGTCAAAACATTGGGTTATTGTACAGAAAGCAACTACAATGGAATTCTATGAGTGAGTGTACATAACAGCAAACAAACCAACTTAAAACAAACAAATGAGGAAGAAATAAAAAGAAGGCAAATAAAATTTCAAGAGAGAGGAGCACACACATTTTTGGGGGAGGGGGAATGTATTTGGCTCCGGACATTTCTGCTATTCATGTCGGTTTGTCAGACTTTGCAGACACAAGCTTGGTGTTTTTGATATTGCAATAAATCAGGTTATGTTTTTCCGTCCTTCTTCTCAATGCAATCAAGGGAAGCATATTGGGAGGGTGGGGGGTGGGGGAAGAATACAGAGTTGGCAGGCGTGGAAGGGGGCTGCACAAACTTCAAACCGAGAACATGTTCTGCCTGACACTTACGGAAATTATCTGCGTCTGTGGGTGCACGTGTAAGCAGATTCCGGCGCGGATGGGAAAGCTAGTCTGCTCCAAGTGAAGGGATGTGTGAGGACGCCAGAAGTATGGGGACGGGTGTGTATGGGATGGTTGTTAGAATGAACAGAACACAAATATATATATAAATATAGTTACCAAACTAGTTTGTTTGTTTTTTAAGTGAGAGGAAAGAGCAGTTGAAGACTGAGATAAAAGAATGGTGACTATTGAATCATTCACACTCAAGAGATAAGAGAGTGCTTGTTACAGAGATATGTTGACAACCCACTGAAAGATGTACTCTGTTTGTCATTGTACAGGTGCATTTTGATTTGTGTTTCTGTTTCTGCACCTGCACTCTGGTCTGTTACAGAAGCTGTGTCAGACTGCCCAGTATGTGGCTAGTTCTTGACTGGAGTCTCCATTCTCCATGGAAGAACTATGAAATATGACCTGCAAATATGATTCTGCCAATTCACATTAGAATACTCTCCTTTGAGCAAGCTTTTTCTTATTTCTCAGGAGCGAATGGGGTCAGAGACAAGACTGATGTACATGTATGTGAGAATTCAAAAAGATAAGCAGTAGTTTCAGGTTAAGAAATCAAAGAATAGTTTTGTACATGAAAATGGATGAAAGAGATGCTCTTGCACTAGGAGAATATTTGACTGGTCATGTCTCTGTTTATAAATGGATGAAACCGTACCTGAGAAGGTGACAGACAGAGTAATGGAGATTGGACAGATGTGAAATGAATGCAATGCCATAAAATGGAACACTATGACTTGAGAGCATAGGCATGATGAGGTCAGTGAGACAAATTTCATTTTTGGTATCAATTATGGTTAAGACCTTTTGTCTCTCCTCTGAATGATCTTGTTTGGTTTCACACTCGTCTATGGACTAAAACAGGTTGCACTCTCTCAGCCATTGAATTCTACTTTGGTAAGTGCCTATAGGACCTCAAGTTATGCTTTGATCAGCCAAGGGGTACCACATACCATGGACCATAAATGACTGTTGTGAAGGCTGTTGAACTATACATGTACCAGGGGTCTGGTGCCATAAAATACCCAATGTGACAGCACTCTACTATAACACCATGGAAATTGGCAGATATCCTCAAAGCTTATCAGCTGCTGTTGCAGAAATTGCTACTTTAATCATTACTGTCACAACATCAAAAATTTGCATGCAGTATACCACTATCTAATGTTTTTGTTTATCTCCTGTAAAAGTGGAAATTGTCATAGTGTGGACATTTTTGTGCATTACGTGTGACATGAAAGTAATGCAAAACTAAAAGTACACAAATGTTTCTCTCTTATATTCTGATTCCATAGATTTAAGAACATGTGAACTTCTTCTTAACCAGAGGAGTGCAAAAAGAGAAAGTACTTGCATGAAAATTTCCACTTGTACAGTATGGCTTTCTATCTACCAAGTACCAAATTGATACACAAGGGCTAATTCAGACGGCAAACATAGTTAGCATTAATGAGCCTTGTTTGAACTCAATGAAAGAGGAGAATTGTATGAGAAAACCCCATATCCAGTTATGTGAATGCAAATGAAGAATGAAGACAAGTAAGATATCAAAACTCACTCCCTTGTTCACCATATTATTGATGTTGTTGAGATTTTTCTCTTACAAAATTATGATAAAATTTGGCATTCATGATTTGAAAATCAAAATCTCAGTCTGCAGGCTGTGTCTCTAATGGAACATGAAGCCCTGGAATGTTAGTCTATGTATGGTACCATGCCAACACTATTTCTACAAACCGACACTTACTTTTCACTCCCACACTGTTTGAAGAAATAGAGAGGTCATAACATTATGATATCTCCTACATGTAGAAGACACACATCATTGAATGCAAGCACAGCAAAGCATCTACCTAGCACAATTCTTTGAGAAGTACACTTACTGTTGTTTGCAAAGTATTTCCAGTTATATCAACAAGGCAAACTAAGGCAGTATGGTTATATAGACAACATCGTCCACATGTTTATTTGTACAATGTACATATGAAGAAAAAAAAAATTATCAATAAAGCTAGAACAAACATGAAGACGATACTTCCAGGGCTGCCAACAATCAGACATCAAGAACACAGAGGTTTCGACAGGCTATTACTATTAGGGAGATTCTCAAAAGATACATGCATCTCAATAGGAATCAACAATTTTTGAATCAGGGCAGCTTCTATTTCTTCTCGTTCTTTTTTTTTTTTTTTTTTTTTTGTGTTTAGAAATTGTTTATTTGTCAGTGAGCCTACTGCCGAATCAGGAACTTGACAGCGCTGTATTTTCTATTCATGTTTTCTTTTGCTATATTGATAGTGTATTTAAATACACAACACAACTGAATGTTGTTGCTGTTTTTTATACAGGTTACAAGTTGAGGTCCTCCATTAAAATAACTAATTTCCAACACCATTCTGATATCCCTACAGATTTTACACAGGACCTGAAGGTCACCTTATACTGGGAGCTTTAATGATACTTAGACAGCATATTTTTAGTATTTGTATTTAAACTGGTTTGCAAATTTGGAAGAACAAATATTTGCTCACAGGTAGATTGTGGCATAAAGATTTTATTAGATTCATTGTTTGTTTGCTTTTTTGTTTTGTTGGAACTGGACTCTTGATGCTCTTCATGTTTGGACAACAGCCAAGTTTCAAGTCGTGAGAAAAAAAAAAATGGCCTTAATTTTAGTCCTTAAAGACTGGCATGTACATCTCCACATCATAATAGTTATTATAATTATAATTAGTTATAATAATTTACTATGCAAACTGATGTAATTTCAAGGAAATTTGTCAAAACAAAAGTTATTACTGTTCCTAAAAAAAAAAAAAAAAAAAAAGACACACACACAAAAATATGGTGGGGAAAAGTCATTAAGTTCCTATTTTCAGTATAGCCTTGTCTTTGACTAAGAATAAACAAGAACACATGAAGAACACAGTACAGAAAACGTGATTACACGTACACACAAACATTACCAACGAATCAAGAACAAATGTGAGGATCAAGCTTGTTATGGTTCTCCATGAGATTAGGGGAAAATGAAATCAGTATGTGTGAAATGAAAACAAAGAGTAAGAGTTCATCAAAATTCAGAAAACAATCTCAAAGAATTCTAAACATGGCTGTGCATGTATGTCTGTACAATTTGTGGATGACCGTGTATGACTTTATGCTGAAATTCATCTGGACGGAATGTGAATACCCATGAAGGTGCATATTCAACATGGAGTGAAACAATATAAACGACAGTAAAAACCTTGATAAGGCTCTAGGTTATTGTGCTAAAAAAAAAGGGGGATAATCAGTACTGAAAAAGCAAGCAGAATTACATTTCTCTATTAAAGTTTCTAAGATTCATTAATTTTCTAAGATGATTTCTGTATTTCTATGCATGGATTTCGTCTTGACCATATCTCTCCATTAAACACTTTTGAAAGACTTCAGTATCTACCTTTCCACTTCCTTGTTGAAAAAAATAAAACTAACAAAAAGGAACATTACAATATATCTTTCCTCTAAAGTCTCTTGTAAGCCTACTTCCTATAAATGTTGTTTATGCTCCTGCCTCCCCTGTTTCCCTTTCTGCATTGTCTAGATTTCTCTATGCATCTCTCTTGCATGTGGTTACATTCCCACAATCCACTGATCCTACATTACAATGAAATATGATTTGAAGAGCAATGCCATTCTATTCATCCATGACCAATAAGTACAACCATAAATCATATGTTTCAGTCCTATCAGCAAGGCCATTTACCCACACTCTGATCTTATTTCTGTGTGGGTGTGTGTGTGTGGGTGTGTTTGTGTGTGCCTGTGTGTGTGTCTGTGTTTCTTAAGAGCATTATCATCACAATTCATGTCAATTTCTATAAATAAATTTACCAGCAGTAGCTTTTAACTTTTGTTGTTTTTTCGTTGTAGCCCTTACTACATGACTAGTTTATCAAATGTATCACTGCCCTACGGTTACAGCATACATTTAGTGATGGGTGATTATACACATCAGTATAGCATACTACAACATTACTACATACTGCATTGTGTGGGTATATACTATGCATAATATTTCAAGTGATAAATGATATTCACAGCACATATTATGGAATAAAGTGAACTGATAGATATGTTCATATCTACAGCAGAAGTGGAATTACTGATCTAATGAAGCATGACAAAAATTTGCCGATGCTGCTCCCTACATGAAACACGTGCACCGCAATGGATATTAGTGTTTTTGGCACACAGGTATGGAGGTCAGTGATGACTTGTGCAAGATAGCACAGTGGGTTTTTGTTGTCTACATTGGGGTTGATCTGCCACCGCTGGATGCTACTGGAAATGGAAATTATGGCATGGGTCATTTACTCCCTGCTGTGCTTGTACTCTAAATTTTACAGGGCACTGGGATCTACAATGTTACTCGCTGCATTCAGTTTCAAACTATACTAGCTATCTTTTGGAAGATCTGAACTGACATAGACTAGCACTCACTTTATGCAAAGAAATAACTAACAAGTATTTCATGTAGCAAGCGAGTGCAGGTTTCATTTATTTCGTTAAATGTGAAGCATTTCACTACGGCCTACTTAGTTTGTGTGTGTGGGCAGTTGTGGATGTGTTCATGTTTGCTTGTTTATTTGCAAAGACTGTGTCACATTTCATACTCCACCTCTAACCTTTATCGACCTGTTGCTGCCGATGCAATTTGGCCTGCTCGTAGCGGTCCGCCAGACTCTTCCATTCCTGACGGTTTTGTTCGACCCTGTCCAGCAACGGCCCAAGGGCCGGCTCAAATGCGGCAAAGTTCTGGGAGGACGGTTTTCATATGAGCACATAGCCGCAGTGGTACAAGACAGGCAAAATTCAACTCATATCATGACAGGATTTGGTTTGTCTTTTAAATGTTGAATTCCCTTCCTTCTTTTCAACTTTTTTTCCTTGTTTTTTTCTTTAAAAAAAAAAGAGACTGCATTTCACATTACAAATATACTTTTTTGGGTGAAATTACTTCATGAATGCATGAGAAAGAAACATGCCATTAAAGCAAAATGAAATGCCATTGAAAATTTTCTGTACCCAAGTCATTCATTTACAGGAGTATGTCAAATGCAGAAGTCAGTGAACAATGTTTTCCTGCAGGGTGCACGAAAGGTATTCTGTTTCCCCTGACACTCTGCCTCAACCTCTTTCTTTTCCCGAGACTTGGCATAATACCAGGGTCTGCCTCCAATGATTCTTATGATATTTGATATTGAATTGTCCTCATGACAGAGAATATAACATTCCTAGTTGGGAACAGAGTCACACTACCGATTTTCATATGAGATAAAAATGGGGCATTTCCTGGAAACTGATGGGGTTACCCATTCACGGTCACTGTCAGAATCCTTTCATTCTTAAATGCTTTGGGCCAATGGTCAACTCATTCCGCTGCATCTTAATGAACCATTCTTTGTATAGCGTGTTTTCAGATTAACAGGAAGACAATATGTTTAAGCACACAAAGTATAGATGCTTAAACCACATCAGAGCCAAACCCACTGTGACAGATAGAATACAATCACATGGAAATCATAGAAAACACGAAAATGATCCACATGCTAATTCTTCCTGTCTTTGTTTCAATGATAGGAAGACTACAGAAAGCTCCCAAAGTGCACGAGCCTGCAAAGCATTCCGTTAGTACAGCAGACAAGATCAGTTTTGAAGTGGAGTAATGAATGCAGACAGAGGAGAACACAGAAGAGACAGGACAGGACACTTGAAGACACAAGACGGACACCCTCACGGGACATCAAACGCGTTACGCATCACATGAAATGTGTCGTCCTGCGCCGACTTGGGTATATTTGCTGTTGGGACTGGCCCCTACGTATGTATGAGCTTTGTGAAGTGTTTTATCTACACTCAAACATCTGAGGCATATCAGAGAAATAAAAAGAAAGAGATGAGACATATGAAACATATTGGCTTTTAGCATGTTTTCACATTTTTGCCTGGATGTGATGAATCGAGAAAAGGCAAAGTCAAATTAAGGGCAACAACAGTTAAATGGTTGTAATGACTGCTTTACCTAAAACACACAAACAAAACAAATGAGCAAACAAACTTGAACCACAATGGAGACAATGGCATTTTTAAATGAAATGATTTTACGTTAAAAAAAAAAGTAAAAGTAGAAAACAAACTCAACTTAATAACACATAAAGTACACAACAGAACAGTCACATCATAAATAGTGGAACAACAAGAAAAATAATAAGCAATGATGTTTGCTGTAAGCAAAATTAACAAAAAAGATAAGTTTTAGTTGCATTTTATTCTATTTTTTTTTGTTTGGCTAACCATCTGGATCTTTTCCCTCTGACAAAGCTTTCCAGTTTTCACGGTTGCGCTGCGTTCCTGCTTCAAGTGGTTTGAGCTCTGGCCACAGATCAGCAAACATCTAGGATTTGTTTTGTTGTTTTTTTTTTATTTTGAAGGGAAGGATAAAGGTGAGGGTATAGGATCAGAAAGAGCAAAGCCAGAGCAAAGCAAAGGGAGGAGGCAGGAAAAGTGTGACAGAAAGAAGCAGAAAGAGAAAGCAGACACATTTGGTGTGAAAACAATTGACAGAGCAACGGAAAAATCAAAAGTGCAAATGCATTCAGGGTATTACAGTCACATATTTAGGCAGAGGGTCACAGCAGTTAATTATCACAGCAAGAATAAGGGGAGCAAACAAGACATGCGGAGAAAATAAGCGTTGATTCAAGAATATTACCAAAATGTATTTGTATGTGATCAATCATTAGTATAAGAAGTTGTAAGAAGTATACCATTTTGACAAAAGTATGTATTCAGTGTAATACACCATTTGAAAGTAATAGCAGCAGAGTTTTATTGCAGATTTGGTTAGTTTCGTGGTGTTTATACACATGTGAGAAAAGTGTTAGACATAACATAAAAGGTAAAAGGGCACACATATTTAAAACAATATAACAAAGGATTGAGGAGGGGCTGACATTGAAGGTGAAATTTTGTACGAAAATGTTGATTGTCATTGTATCAACATATTATTTTCATATCATTGAGGTGCATGCATTTAAAATCACAATTACAATGAATTTGTACAGCATTTTCGAACAGTTAGTATGTGTTAATAGAGTTTATGTGCAGGTGATTGTATGGCCAGATCGTCACATTGAAAATGATGTTACATTGCACATCAATACATACAGGACAATCACTCAACATCGCGTTCACAGGCACATCAAAACATGCAATCAAGAGATTTGACGATAGTTAGGCCACGTAACAGATTTGACCCCACAGCACGAGAAGACGTTACAGCAAGAGTAAAATGGAAACAGTTAGCCATGAAGTGACCAGTGAAAGGATTTGACGGACATCAAACCAAAAAGCAGAGAGGATGGGGAATGGAGGTAGTAGCAGAAATCACAGGTGACATATATGGTGACCGGTGCCGTGAATGATCAATGGAAGCGGGGGGATAGAATGAAAACAAAAACATTGAGGTGGATTTAACAACAACACAATAATACTTGTTAAAATCAAGTACAAAATCCTCACTGAGCACCTCTGCCCAAAAAAGTTATAAATAAACAATATATAAGACATATTTGATAGCATATATAATGGCTACATATTGTACCAGCTACCAGCAGGAATACATGTCTCAGAATCATATCTTATCTTATATCATATATGTAATTTATATCATGCTATATACAACAGACTTTCATGGAAGTGATAAGGTGTCCAAATCAACAAGAATGAGGTGGTAGGAAACATGAATTACATACCACAATATTTGATTTTAAAAAGATATACTGTCTAGCAAGAAATAATTGCTGCATGAAATTTTTGCTGATTGGAGCCAATGGCCTTTTTCGGGGCATAAAATTTTCACAAATTGTCACTGGCATTCAATGCATATAGTGCAAACAAGAACTTTTGTGTTTATCTTAATTCCACAATTCTTGGTTTTCACAAAATTCACAAAATTAAAATGCACATGAACATTTCTGGCTTTGCAGTAATGTAAATAAGTACTTTTGTGAGAAAACATTGCTGCATTGCACAGAGTAACAAGCCAGCTACTTTCAAACTACCTGTATACAGTTCATACTGTGATTACAGCAGGGGCTAGGCCATTCTATTGTTATTCTAAAAATCAACTTTTTACTCTAAAATCAGTTGACAAAAGCATTGACATGAGAGGAGGGAGTTTATCACACTCACATTTTCAATTTCATGTGGGTTTTTTTTTTTTTAACTTTTGATGAAGATTATATACTTTGGGTTCCTCCACACATGACATATTTCATTGTAAATTCTAAGGTACAATAGCATTTAGCAAGGTAACATCAACACATTTCTCTACTGAACTGCTGCAAAACAAATATAAGGTAATGAAACATATCAATGACTTTGGTAAATTAACTTAACATTCATATTAAGTATTTTCTTGAAAGCAAAGTATGAGACTGGCATTGTGAGGTTGACAAACATCTGACAATTTAACAAATATTACTTGTTCATGATACAATTTATTCTGTCTCTATATAGCTTTGACCACTCTCATGTTGACAAGAAATCAGTGAGATTATCATTATGTAACATAAATTGCAAAGTACTTATCACGATCTCCTCAATAATATACATGTGGATGGGACAACTCACAAGATGAATGCATGCACAATGCAGTGGAGCAATGATGCCAAATATGACACATGGTGCAGCCTTATACAATGGTCTCAAAATAATTGTCACTTTTTTTTTCTTTTTTCGTTTTTTGAACGTGCAGGTGCCAGCAACTAAACATTGCACCCCATCCAGACCCCCCTCACAATTTTCATGCTTTCATGCATATTGAACACTTTTCATGATGGACAATTTCTCATATAAAGTCTTCAAAAAAATCATATTGACGTATTGGCTCTGATGGGATATAAAGTTTTTTTTTTTTTTTTTTTTTCAAAAGACATGTCTGTTTGCTCCCCTTCTGGTAGACATAAAACACATATCTTGGCTCAGATGCGGCCATCAAGTTTGGAATTTGTATCAAACATACTTGACTGACAAACTGACCATGGTTCATTAAGTGCTTTTCGTACATAATTATAAATTACACATATAAAACAGGCATGTCTTTTACAGACAAGTTTTCTCAGCATTCAAAGAAAAGAACAGATAAATGCACAATACCACAGATGTTACTGACATTTCCATGACTCCACAATTTTGCCCAGACTCCAAGATTTAGGGTTTAATTGATAAAAGCAATGCCACTCTTACACAGTTTAATGGCTAGATATACAATGTACGCCACATCGTGTTCACAGATGTAATCACTCATAAATGTATCACACTTTTGAAAAGTTCTGTGGTCTGTTGGCTGCCAGCGTGACATCTAGTCACATCAATGAAAATACACGTAACTATGCAGTAACTCTCTCCAAATATTTGAGGATGTCCATGGTTTGGTTGTTAAGTTTTTCCATGCCAAAACCCACGCCTGTAAATGGGAATTTGTACATATAGTCATATCTATGATAACATGGAGTTCTACTATCTTTGTTTCTTTCAATTCTATACATCAGTTTCTTTGTATTTTTGGGCATTGTCAGCAAATTTATACTCAAGCTGAGGAGACTTGTCCATAAGGCATTACCATCAGAATCAATTTGTAATTAAAAATGCATGTGGACACAAACCTGCACCAATTATGAAAATCAAGTTGGGCATGTTAAAGAAGTTCAGAATGTGAAAAATTATGAACTTGTTACAGATGAAATGCAGTTGAAGCAGTACATGTATCAGATGATACGCTTCAAGAATGGCGATAGAGACGGATCACATCTAGAGACATGTGAGAGTTAATAAGATTGATACTAGAAAAGGTTGGCTGGAGTAATCAATGTGTAATGAAGAAAGATGAAACAACAGATCGATCGTTAACAAGAAGGTACAGGTGGACAACCACCCTAGGTCCAACCTGCTTCATTACTGGGGCCATAGAGAGCAGGTCAATAAAAGACCATCAGCTATATGTCATGGAAACATTGATCTGTTTTGAAGGCGTAGCTCGTCTTGGCCACTGCTGCATATAAAACATAATTTATAAACATCTTCAATATAACAGCACTCTGTCATAAATGTTATTTACAGTGTAGTTGTTGTGTTTCAATTTTGCAGCAATTGATTTGCATTCATCAGGCTGCATAGCATGGCAGTATTATCATGATTATATTCATCTCGCAATCTATACTGTCTTATTGGCTGGAAAATGGTTGTCAACTTTTGACAAGCCCATGGAAAGTCGAGATGGGTTGTGGGTATTCAAAAGAAGAAGAAAAAAAAGGTGGAATGAGATTTGGGAGAGGAAAAGGAACGAAGCTCTCACCTTGTAGACTGGCATACAGATGCCATCGATAAAGCCCACCTGCATCTTGGGGAGCTCGTCTTTCTTCTTGCGGTCCATCATTGCCTGGGGACAGGTCAATCAGATGGGGTACATTTTATGCCATTTGCCTCCTCTATGCTCCTTGGCAAACTCTCTTCCGCAGACGTGTTCCTCACTGAGAAAACACCTTTTAAAGTTCATCCCACATATCTGGATCATACCCTGACATTTTCAAGACAAACATATTTCCTTCCGAGTCTTCTAGCCGTACATGTATAGTTTATCAAATAGCATGCTATTATTCACGCACTGCACACCTACAGAGCTCTCAGAAGCAGTAGTTTCAAAGTGGATTATATGCCCCAATATATGCTTTACATAAATATCACAAAATGATGCCTGCATTGGTTAGAATTGTCTTATTGATGATACCCCAAAGGAATACAGACTCTGTTACTGAGATCTATTTGAGGTTTACCATAAATGACTCCCTTCCTGTTCTGAGAGATGTCCTGCTAACCAGACTGAATCCCTTATCTCACTCATTTTCCATATGCTGAATTCAGAATGCCACTCGTTGGCACCAATAGACCAATAATGAGATCAAATTCACTTCTTCCCTCTCCCCCCATTTACCTCCTCTCTCTCTCCCTCTCCCTCACTCCCCCATCCACCAACACTCCCCAGCTCCCTCACCCCCCCCCCCATCTACCCCTCTCTCCCTCTCCCCCCTCCCCCCCCCCCCCCAGCAATGCCGTTTCTCTGCCACCCCATCCCCTCCTCACCATCGGCTCCTCTTTGAGCTGCTCTCGCTCCATGTCGCCCTGCTCAAAGAACTCGCTGAAGACCAGCTCAGCCACTCTCTGCTGGATGCTCCAGGGCTTGGCAATCGCCGACACATCGCAGGCTGTCATCAGCATACCCCTGGAGGGGATGAAAAGGGGGGATGGACGGGGAGAAATGCACAGACATGACCCTCTGCATTCATGGACACGATAAAAATTCCACTGAATGTGATATCAAATGAGGCAGGTGAATCCATACGGTGCAGAATGAGCATTGGCACTAGCTGTGTGATGACGGAGAATCAAATAGCTGACATTTTCAAACTGGGCTTGATTTTTTTTTTCTCTCTCATTTTACCTGGTTCTTCACACATGCACATAGTGGTTAATGCCCACCAAAACATCTGGACAGACACCCAAACAAAAGCTTCTACAAGCCAATACATCCTCTTCGAGGTTACCTCAACAAGTCTCTCTTCTCCTCAGCCTCCCATGTATTCTCCCCTTTCTCCACAAGCTTGAAGAAGTCACTCCTCTTCCTGCAAATAAAAAGGGAAGGAAATAATTCAACCTGAAACAAAGAAACACCCAAGAGAGAAAAAGAGAGAGAGAGATAGAACAGGAAGCAATGCTTGCCTCCCTATTGATCCCTCAACACTTTCAGTCACTCTCAATATCTTTGAATAGCATCAATGAATAAACTGAGTTCTGTTCACATTCAAGTTTGAATGGCACAAATTTAATAAAATAGGTAATTATGTTCATGTATCTAAATTATTTGCAGATGCATTAATCTGTGTCCAACAAGAAGAAACATCTCATACACCATTTAAGGCTGCTTAATTCAATAGGCTCAAAAAACTCTAATCAGATTTAAACAAAGCTACATTATAAAGTCTTTAATAGGCATGATAATTTATAAGGACCATTGCTGTATTCTGTGAGGAGGTTTTGCAAAGAATTAGTCCTCACCAGTAACTTTAGATTAGAATGTAACTTAAGCATGATTTTATTCATTTTGCTTGCTATTGATTCTAAAAGAATGCCACCATATACAAGAACAGCCTACATTCATGTGGGCTTCAACACAAATGTGTACAGTAGCTATGGATGATATATCAGCAGGCTTTTATTACCAAAGTAGTAGACAGAATATACAGCATTTCAAACAGGACACTGCAAACATTATCTGCAGCTCAGAAATTACATATGAATTGCCTCCATTATGGCCATGAATACTTTTCAAGATATGAACATTCTTTAAACAAATTGTAACTATTCTGCAGCAACATTTATTTGCTCCCTTGTGTAATCACATGTGAAAGTCCTGTACACTTCGATGAAAAACATTATCACAAGGTTGTGCACATACATAGAAATTAATTGAGATACAAGCAAAAACAAAAATACAGCAAAAAACAGATATTTACACACTTGTATATTGCCGAGTACAATTTAATATGGTAACCAAGAGATACTAAGTTTCTACATACATGTACTTGCAGTCTACATTTAATTAATTTCGTGAATAGCACCTGACTTGTGAAATTCGCGAAAATAAAAATCTCACGAAATATTCGGAGTATATAGTATCAACAAACATTTTCCTCTCTTTAAATGCATGTAATGTACGAAAAGCAGACTCACTGAAAGGATGTGTGCAGAGATTCTGATCTGTAAGATTGAAGGGCTCTTTCGTTTTTAGTATCTTTCTATGTGTGTATGCTTGTTTGCATGTGTGTGTGTCTACCGGTATGTTACTGCACTGTGTGTGTAAGTGTGTACAATTCACGGTAGTAACACATACATTATGCATATCATGCTCTTGTCAAAGCGTCTTTCATCCTGAATTGTTCAAACTAAATCTCACACTTTTGCTTCTAAATAATTCTGGTACTTTCCTATCCGAAAAATAAAAGAGAACAAAACTTCAAAATGATATAGATTGACACATCAAGTAAAAGTGACAGTAAAAGAAATGAGAGCTGGGGCAAACAAATGGATGGAGGACCTGAGGTAATAACACTTTTGGAAGTAAATTTGTTCAAGTGTGACAGTAGACTGAGAGGGTGCTATGCACTATATCTTGCTGCAAAGCATTACCGGTACATGGGAGGGGCGATTGTTCCTTCAAGAAGGTATAATTGTAAGAGTAAGACGGTTCAGACTCATCAGAAATGCACAGCAATTTCATCAGAATTCAGTACTTCCTATTTCTTTTCCCCTGGGCAATGAATAAAGAAATTCTTTTGCACTGCACTAAGAAAGGATTTTTCTCTTCTTATTTTTTTTCTCACTTTCTCCTTGACACACTGAAAGGCACCATAATACCCCTAAATCCCTTAGGACTCTGTGGGAATGCAGGGATTGCTGCAGAGGACTGCAAGTAGCGATAACTCCTCCACTTCTTCCTGTAAAGTCACAGGCATGTGGTTTTATGCAGACACTGGCTCAAGTTACAAAAACCCTCTGCGGCTCTCACTTGCATGTTCCGCGCACCGGACGCAGTGATGTCAGCATCATCCACCCATCTCACTCAATTGTACGCACCACTAGACACGCCAACTAGCCAGCCACAGATAAATCAGGGACGGACGGCGTGACTCCCTTCAGAGTCAAGGGAAGTTGATCCATCGGGTGAGCATGAATATCGAAGGCAGACAAGCTGCAGCTACAGACTTGAAAAAAAAAAAAAAAACCTCTGACTTTCTCCTTTTACCTTAATGCAAAAAGTCCTCATGCACTAATTGATTAGGTCAGCCCTTTGTCTTCTCGAACAGATCTGAGAGGGCTTTTGAAATGGCTGCAGGGTTTGTAGGCAGGGTTATCCTACACACAGGAAAACTTGAAAAGAAGGTGCACAACGCTCGTAGCTAACTCTTTACGAGCTACATTTGCACGCCTGACTCGGTCAATGGCGTGCCAACTTTGCATATTCTGCTCAAACGTACAAACTCAACCAAAACAATCAATAAATCGCCAAATGCTGCAGTACAATGAAAGTGTTTCTCGCAATTTCATGTAACTTGCAGTTTAAGTGGTGATTGACTATCAAGGGGTGGCTCCTACTGAATTTGCAAGTTAATTCTAAGTGGCTGTCACTGTTTTGTGTGCAAAAGTTGTGCCTCTTATACAATAATGTAGCTACTGGTCATTAAAGAAGGACAATCATAGATTTGTTGTACAATTTACATCAAAGCAAAGCTTGACATATTCTCTACAATTACCAAAAACTCTATAAAAGTTACATAGATTTGAAGAACAGAATGTTTTCCCAAAGCATGACTATGTTGCTGTCTCAGAATGATGTGGCACAGAGAGGGTTTAGATCATGGCACATAAAGAGTTAAAAAGGACTCTATTAGCAGATATCCCTTATACTTATTGTTGCAAAGCAAGGTGCTCTCAGGCACAGAAAAAACAACAACTGACCAGTAACATGACATACAACATTAATGGTTTTGAAGCCGTGTAGAATTGTGACAGGCATACATGTATGCAAATTCACCAAAAGAAATTAACCCTAACTAGGCCGGGGGGCCTCTGAGGCCCCCCCCCCCTCGACGTTCCGCGCGAGGTATCGCTAACGCGAAAAACTATCGCCGCGAAGTTTTATGACTTTTTTCTTTCAAGTCTCACGCATCTTTTGACACCAAATTTGCGATGCCCGGGCGGCCGGTTCCGAAGTTGCGCATGAATATGTACATGCATGTCAGACCAAAAATTGCTCAAAAACGTGAATTTGTGTGCTATTTCAATGCAAACTGTGCTTACAGGCAAATTTCATAAAAGCATGATTATTTTGGGGTTTTATTGATTAAAATCAATTAATAACATATTTTCTTGTTCGGAACAATATTGCGGTCAAGTTTCATCGAAAAAACAATGAAAAACATAAAGTCAAAAAAACAAAGAAATATATAAGAAATTCAGAAAACAATAAAAATACTTAAGAAATTTTTTCTGTTGGCACAATTTTTTTCTCTTATATTTGCTCAGGACACTAAAAAGAATATTTACACAAAAAATGTGCCCACTTTGAGCTTTATTTAGTGATTTATACCAAATTGCCCAATTTCATGCATCATTATGCATAAATTAGCATAATTTAGCATAAATGATCATTTTTAAAAAAATTTAACTTTGTGGTACTTTAGATTACATCATAGGCAATGTGTGTGCCAATTTTCGTCACGATCGCACAGTCGACGGCCGAGATCTGGAGGGGGGGGGGGCCTGGGAGGCCCCCCCGGCTCTATGATCTACCTAAATAGCCCGGCCTAGTTAGGGTTAAACCATGCCACAACATCATAATATAACCTCCACAACCTTTTACTGAAAAGAGTACACAGATGCTTGGTCTGGCTTGACAGGGCTGCTAAGCTTTGGTTGAAGAAGATTAATGAAAGATAAAAATGATCATTGAAACAGATCAACACATCCTACAGGCACAAACCTTACAGCGAGTAAGGCACCTCCGAGAGTAATTGTCCCCTACTATCATTGCCCCATCTGAAAATGAGCTGATCCTTGGCCAAAATATTCAGTACGGTTGTCACCATGGAATTTACAACAGTTTGATTAAACCAACTTGGTACATATGGCATTGATTAGATACAGTGCCACATGGAGAGGCATAATGTGGAGGTTCTTGCTATCATTATACTTGTCACATCTTGATTAGTCCATGGAAGAAGCGGGATAGAGGCTGAACAAAAGGAGATTCAAACATTCAGTGGGCAAAAGTAGTCATCATCTTTTGACACAATAATGTTGAAATCAAATAATATATTTTGTATTTGTATCTATTTACTTACACTCAGGGGATGGATAGCCCTGTGACATATTTTTTGTTCTGAAAACACTAATCACTTCTAAGCAACTATTTGGATTATGCAATTAGTTCAATATGTAAATGTTTGTAGTAGAAAGGGATACTCTCCAGTGTGCAACAAAAATTATTATTTTCCAACAGCCCTGTCCTGCAAATAGCGCCCAAAAGACGGACTTGGAAAGGAAAAAAAAAACCTGAACAAAACAAACCAAATTCTGGTGACACAAAAATGTCAGGCAGGGCCTCACACTGGCATACTTCAAGATCTGAACAGAATGTAAACAAGACGTACCATTACACAGTATCAGCAAAGAACTGTGTAGAATTTAGCCTCAAGCAAAGAGTTCTGGGTATTATTACAAATGCCCAAATACACACGTTTTTTTTCTTTCTTTGCAATTTGGGTTACAAGAAAAATGGCAATTTAAGGATTCATATATATGTTCAAAAAATTGTTTAACCTTTTGACAAATTTTATATCATTTCATGGCAGAAAATATAATCTTTTTTTTTGCCTGCCCCAGTACATATCCTCTAATTGGCTGAACATCAATGTACCAGCACATGCACACATGACACTTGCCTCAGTGTGAAATATACGGTGCGCGTTGGAGGAAATAGGGTTTTGGTTTTGGGGTTTGGTTTTTTTTTTTTTTTGCATGTGCATTGGCATAGTGATCATTTTGACAGACTTTAGGATTTTAGTACCAGGAGACCAGATTGATGGGGTACATTTTAGATTATTTAAAATCCACAAAAAATAATGATGCCATATATCTCAGAATATTTCAGCAAGAGAAATACATGACAGTGCATAACCACAACATTGTAAATCAGCGCATATAAACACAATATGCCAAACATCAGTATGTCTGTGTATTACATGGAAAATTCTACATCCACTCTGTTTTGTGCTTTCGATAGGATTTGGAACATGTGACAGTCAAAACTAATGGAAAATGAATTTGAGGGGGGAAAAATGTATACATGTAAAAAGTACAGCAGGAAGCGAACAGACTTGAATTATTTGTTATCAAATTACCGTCATAAATTATGACTTCTCTCTTAACTCGTTGAGGACGGTTTGATTTTGCTACAACACGCATTTCCCATAGACGCTTGCCCGAGGATACTCGGGACTCGTCCTCAACGGGTTAAAAATACAGAAACTTAAATGATATGAAGGAGGTTGATTTGTGATGCTGTCACAAATATTTCCAGCCTCAGGAGTGGATGGTCACATGGCATTAACTTTTAGCTTGTGGCGAGCTGTGTAAGGTGACATGAAAGCATCCTGATAGAAGGGTAAGCAAAATACACTGTAATCCACAGAACCAGGCAAGGAGACATACATCTGAGTGTCACATGCAGACACAGTGCAGAGTGCTAAGGGTTTTGCTACAATGTATAACATACACAGCCACAACGATCGCCGCAGCGGGCTGTGACTTGTGTTTGCTTCTTCTTGCAAACTGTCTATTTGGCAACCATCTAGCCAGGAACTGGTGTAACTTTGTTGATTTAGTTACCACATTTGCATTGCGGAAAAATGATTGCTGCCTGTGTGTCCTTTGAATACTTGCCTGACCGATATCTGGTTGCCCAAGGCAATCGGGCAAGTGGGTTTATAGTGCCCTGCTATTAGTCATAGGTCTGACTGGAACAGAAATTATACAACAGCAAAGCCACCAGGACTTACAGTCAATACCTTCTCTCTCTCTCTCTCTCTCTCTCTCTCTTGTTTAGTCTCATTCTCCTATCAACCAGAGAACCTCTAAAGCAGTGATATAAAAAAGAAATACATGTATAGAAAGTATATTCTTTTAGTATATCATTTTCTTTAGTTCATTTCGCACATTTTTTTTTCCTCACTTCTATAGACAAATTCAATCTGCAGGCTTCACTGTTAAATCTTCATTTCTCCTTGAAAGTCACCTTCCCCCATACTCCACTCCACTCTACTGCCAGATCTTCCTCCGGCAAGGACATAATATGTTGCTTATAACACCATCTCATCTGATGTAGACATTTCCCACATTAGAAACAAATCTCGGTGTCAGCCGCAACTGATCCCGGCGAAGTTGCCATTCAGCTCCATGGCAACCACATCTCCCTGCACACCTCTCTTCCGCCGAAAATCCCCACAAAGGCACATTGTAAAATTAATGAATAACTAACTAGAGCTGCGTGCGACAAGATCATCTCAGCATCTGCCGGAGTTTGTCATTACACACATGCTGACTGGATCGGTGGAAGGGGGGGGGGGATGGCATCTTGCTCAGACTCCATAAAGTCCGAGTGGATTTGCCCTTCAGCTTCCTCTATTCAGCCATAAAAAGAGTCTTCTTACTGCATCAGATGCTAACTACTCCTGCTTTGAATCATTTACACCTTGTGGCACAGCAAGAGTGAAGCAGTAAACACAAAAGATGCAGAGCAAGCACGCTGAGACGTGAACAAAGGATTTTAAAGATGGTGTATTTTCCATGACTGCTTTTTTTTTTCTTTCTCTTGAAAGCACAGATCTGACATGCATGCACAAACACAAATAAGTACAAATATACAGACACACACACACACACACACACACACACACACACACACACACTATCACTATCACTCATAACACATGGCTTTAAAACTTTCTCTTGCATTCACCGTGAAGAAAGAATTCTTTACCCTGTCCACTTCCAAAAACACTTTACGAAGGAATAGGGCAAAGCTCAAGGAAAATGTTTATTTATTTATTTCTTTTTGCTCTCTCACTCTTTCTCACTAAATGACTACGAGTTGTAATAATCCCCACTTGGAAAATGCCTGGTCGTTCCAAAATTATTGTTACTAGAAGGGATACAAAATAATGTGGGACTGTGCATACTACAAATCAATTTAAGAGAGAAAGATATGCTTGAACGTATGTTTTCCTCAGTGAGAGACTTCTGAGAAAATATCAAATGTCTTCAAGTGCTTTGCTGTTCTGACAATCTTCACTCGAATGAAATGAAGAAACAAGAGACATGAGTCGGCCCAGGGTAAGATTATGTTTTTTTGTTTTGTTTTTTATGTGGTGATTGCTGAATGAGACGATGGGCTCTTGAAATCGAGAGGATTTGGCTCATGTTGGATGAATGAAGCATCCATCATCTTCTGGTCAGGTGTCTGATGAGAAGAGATAATTAGATTTGCCTTCTGAGATGTTGAGTGTCTTCACAGATGTGAGGATGAATGGGAAAAGGATATGTTGCAAGTTGTGAAGTGCTTTCCCAGAACCACCTTGGATATGTTAAAAGTACACATGTCCTACAGCAGTGCTCAATATCAATCAAACCATGAGCATAAGTCTCTCTTTTGACATTCTCAAAAGGAGATGAGCAAAGAATGCTAATGTGTGGACATATGTTACTCACTACAGTAACAGACTTCTTGCAAAACATGTGCCATCAAATTTGGGCTTTATCACTATCAACAATCATATGGCGACACACACACATACACACACCCACACACAAACAAACAAAAAACAAACAAACAAAGCCTGACACAACAGCCTCAAACCACAGCACATATCAACTCAGTACTAGTAATCATACAGCATAATACATACAACCTGACTGATATAACCTTTATACATAGCAGTCTCAAATGCAAGTAAAAGTTGCAAGTTGATTATTCTTCAATTGTCCTATGACTCTTTGATCACACCCCATTTTCACATTCAAGTGTGATTTTCTTCAATTTTGTCTCCCTCTACAAATTAGATCAAACTTTCACTCCTCTGAATAATATCTTTCTTTCATTTTCACATTCTTTATGCAATAAGCAAACAAAGAATGAATTTTTTTAAAAATCTAAAAAGACATGTAGTATTGGTGTTAATATCTACCTATCAGTATGTGATTTTGGTATGAGAAGTTAATACCTCGAGGGATTTTGACATGTGGTTAGGTCTTTTCCCTCCCATGGAATATGGCAGGGTTTGAAATGATAGTTTCTTCAGCAATTTCCAATGTTTTAATCTTTCCAAAGCATTGAGACAGAAGAAAATAGATATGGATCATCCTTTCAGATGAAACACGTGATTAAACAACTCCAATTATCCAAAATTTCATGAGTTTCCCACTGAACTGCATGAGGATGCAATAGAAATTTGAAACACGTACTACAGTTGTACACATTACTTGCAGAAAACATATCTACCGTATCAGCACTGTTAAAATCCTCCTGCCCCATGTATTTGTTTTCAAAGGTTGCTCTCCTACAGCAAAGTTTTTCTGTTCTTTCAACACCCAAGCAGCATGCCATAACCTGCCCCTCCCCCCATCCCCTTCCCAAACCATAAGAAGGATGGAAGTATTTTTGGAAAGCCAACTTACTTGAAGTAGATGGCTAAATCTGTTGACAGGATGGCGCTCTCAAGGATCCTGATGGCCTCGCGATAGTCCTCCGGCGACAGAAACTCAAAGATGTTGTTGCCCTGGACAGATTTTATCAATGAAAGGAAGGACATACTGACATCAATACAAAATAAGAAAACTAGAAACAAAAACATTCAAATACATTGCATTCACGCCCATACATTACAATGTAAGGCCAAGCGATTTCAAATGACAGCTTCTCAAAGAGACGACATTGCCCTGGACAGATTTTATCATGGCAGAGAAGAGGAGGGACGCATAATACATCAATTTCACCATGGCACACAAACAGATCCAAATGGGAATGAAAAAAGAGAACAAGTATGAATGTAACTTGTCAAGTCCTGTTCATTCAAATATAAGGCTAAATTATTTCTGGGGCAAACAGCTACATAAATCTTGATATGACCACTCTTGCTCATTTGATTTTGAGACACTCATTAATCATAAAAGATGCTCCTCTTTTTTTTTTTTCGCATTCAGTGCCAGAAACCTTGCATGCAGACAAATCTGCTGGAGATGTTAACAGAGTCAGCGTATCAAATGAAAGGGATGGGTTCGGCGCACAAATAGGCTGCTACAGGGTATCTTACATAATGTGACAACCATGTTTAATGAGACTGCGTGAGAGAAACATATCTGCGGGTCTTGTGGGATTCATTTCAGTACAGACATTACTTCATTTAGGCTAACAGGGCTCCAATATAATACATCCTCAGCTGGTCAACCATGCATTCCAGTATAAAGCTAATGAGTGTGTGTTTGCATGATTTACCATGACTTAGGTATAAAAACCACTAAGCTCTAATATGCCAATACACATTATATCCAACTAAATATGCTACAGCAGCATCCATATATTTTCCATTTGGGTTTTTTTTTTCCCCTTCAACATTGTAATGTAAAGTTGTTAGGTCAACTGCCTCAATCAAGACATCAATGTTTCAAATCAATTACATCATTCTTAATTCCTTGATTAGCTATATCCTATATCATAGAGTAGGTGTTAAGACCACCACTCCTCGTTACTTTCAGTGATATCTATTCATCTCCATGCTATGTGGTTTTCAAGTATGCATGATTTCAGACTTTGACCTTGGCCTCTCTGCTTCATCAGTTTTTACCACATCTAATTAGGACCTTTCCACTCATGAAGGTGTTGTGGTTGGTACAATAGAGCCCCATACTTTGGAAGTTGTTAATAATTAGTAAGATACCAAATTAGACCTTGCCATTGATATCCATTCTTTATCACAGTCCTTCCACACTGATTACTTCATTAATTTGTTATACTTCAAACTGGCATTGCTTCTGACACATATCTGCCAAATCACAAATATGTAAAATAATACAGATGGACAAACAGCTAAACAAATAACATAGATATACAAAAGAAATCGAAAAGATTTTCATGTACTTGGAAAAAAATGTGATCACACATAAAACAAAAATAATAACTCAATATATTTCTCTCCACATATTGCTCACTGTACAACTATAAATGCAAATTGATGATCAATTCTTTCATTGGAAGAATTTGTTAGGATGATTTTTTCTGTGTTACATTCTTTCTTTGGGTTCACCTACCGTAACACACGCCTACCTACTCTCTCTCTCTCTCTCACACACACACACACACACACACACATACGCACATACACACATACACACAGTGATCTCTTGGGTATGCGTGTACCATTCTTTGCTCATTCTATCCTGTGTATCCCACATGTTGATATCCTATGCAGCTCCCCCCCCCCCCGCCAGCTTGATGGAATAAGGCCATTCATTGTGCCATATGATACCTTGCACCCTACAAGGCAATCTGTGTAATGAGATGCATGTATGTGCATACACACACACACACACACACATATTATCCTCCCACGAGAGATCAAAGTGGGAGAAAGCACTTAAAGCATCGTTGACTCCATCAGACATGATAAAGAAGATACAAAATGAAATGAAGGAAAACCCTCATGGAACAGATCCAATTTTAGAGGAGAGATCAATTCAGTTCACATCATGCTTAGATACACAGGCATGAGCAAGAGCAGATAGCATTTACACAGGAAGCATGCCTCCAACACTTTCTTTTATTTGGTTTTTCACAAACCACGAAATTGGGAGGCTGGAAGGAAGTACTCTTAGAGTACAACTATTCATTACTGCTGTCATGAAGAGTTAATTTTGAGACCATTTACCATTATCTCAGCACACTCAAATTTTGCTTCAAGGAACAGATTTTGTTTCTCTCAACATGGTTTCTAACAACAACAAGAAGGATTTTGTAAGATCTCGATCTCTCTCTCATAAGAAAAAAAAAAAATAGCTAAACACAGCACGATGGGAAATCTTGAAGCCCATACTACACAGAACAGGGAAAATGACCGAGTGCCATCAAGAAGATGGGGCACAGCTATCAAAGGTCAGGACGGGGAGGGAACGAGGACTTGAGCACAAACAACAGACTGAAGAGGAATCGGTGACCCACAGAATGGTGTCAATTGAGCTCCCCACTGTTGAGTTAGGTTTCGATTGAAGGGCTCCCAAGACAGCACCCAATTCTGCAGAAAACACACACTTACGACACCCTCCTTCCATGAAATCAGTCAATGTGTCACAAACACCAAGTGGGGGGATGACGAGTGGAGGAGGAAGTAAGGGAAGAGAGGAGCGGAAGAAAATGGGAGAGAAAAGTAGAGCACACACCACACACGTATGGCTTCAGGAGATAGACATGGTGGCAGGTGGTTATGATGACGATAATGATGACAATGATGATAATGATAGTAATAACAAAAATAATAATAAAAATAAGAATTACAATAATAATAATAAAAATAATGATGATGATGGTGATGATGATAATAATAATAATAAAAATGATAATAATAATAATAATAATAATAATAATAATAATAATAATAATAATAATAATAATAATAATAATAATAATAATAATAATAATAATAATAATAATAATGATAATAATAATAATGATAATGATGATAATAATAATTATAACAATCATCATTTGGCTTTGCCACGTTGTAAAACACAGCGGTACCAGCGATCTACAGTGCCCTCTTTAGTTCGTCTGTTTAATTCAACTCCTTAGGTTTTGTTTGTTTTTTTTGTTTCTTTGTTTGTTTGGTTTTTTTTTTTGTAAATGTGAAATATGATTTGTAAGGTCGCTCTTACGATCCGCACGATATAGTTGTAGAAATGATCACTTTTTGGTTTCACCATGTTATAGAACACACCGTTTGTTTGTTTTTTGTTTGTTTTTTGTTTGTTTTGTTTTTCTGCATAACTTTATTTGCAGTAGGATGAAATTGATTTAAATATCTGTGTATGACTGCATTCATTTTTAGTTGCTGTTTTTTTTTACTCCAATATTTATCTATCAATATGATAACTTTTAAAGTTTTTTAATGTGTGATTTATTTATAATGAATTTTATCATATGTACATTGTATGTTAGGGTGTGTGCAATTTCTCTTCAGTTGATGCCTTATCTTTGTTGTTATTATTGGTCCTATCAATTTTTATGATAGTGTGAGTATAGTTTGTCTTTTTTTTTTTTCGGGGGGTGTCCATATGAATCAGTTGTGTAAAATGTCAGTTTGTTTTATTTCTTTTCTTTATGTCTCCCTGTTGTAAAGCTGTAAAGTTTGATGTAAACCAAATATGGTTAGTCTTCGGACTTTTATTTGGTGTTTTTTTAATAAAACCGAAATTGAATTGAATTGAATTGAATAATAAACATAAGAAGAAGAGGAAGAAGAAGAGGAGGAAGAAGAAGAAGAAGAAGAAGAAGAAGAAGAAGAAGATGATGATGAAAAAGACAGCAAGGAACAACAACAACAACAACAACAATGCTGGCAATACTGTCTCTTAAATCAGTAGAGTTTCTTCATCACTGGTACCTCACTTCAAGAGGGCCCTGTCACTACTGATATCTTACTGGGTACAGCAAGCAAGAAAGATGAGGAGACAAAACACATGAAGACAGACATCTTGGTGACAGAGAGTGGGAAAGAGTATGAGACACAATGTAACTGCAGTATCTATAAAAATCAAACAAATGGATTAATCTAACATACATGTAGCAATAACAATATCTTGAAAGACTTTTAAAAACTCAATTAACCAAGCTGAGAGTAGAATGGTTTAAAAGCACAAAAGAGAAACACACTGACACATCTCAATCATGGGAAGACACACACGCACAAATCAATACAAATGCGATAGGTGAGCGTACACGTAATGTGGTAGCGTCTTAATGTTTGGTAGGATGGGGAGATGTCACAAATTGCCAAGGGGGGGGGGGGGGGTAGTGAGAAATCTGAGCAGAACGGAGCTGCAGACAGATGGGAAGGATGAATATATACATCCGGCAACTCTATTGAGAACAGGGGATTACCGCGATGACGATAGAGGGGATAAGACTTTGCTGCCTATGGATGATTTCAGCATCAGCGGCAGTCTCCCTCATCACAAGAACTCGCAGACTGAAATCTGTCGATGGCACCACTGCTGTCATCAGCAAGACCTCAGAGATGTCGCCATTACATAAACAATCATCATTACACCTCATCTTTCTAACCCAGGATAATCTCTGTCTCTGTCTCTCTCTCTCTCTTAGTCCCATTCCTTTTTTCCTCTCTCCCTCTTATGATTGCTTTTCACAAGCACAGGCCATGGCTTCCATATCATCTATTTATATTGCTTAAATGAGAAATAACTTCCCTATTAGATTGCTTGGCTTAAATCTATAGTCCTCTAGTATTTTCTTTTCTTTTCTTTTTTTATAGATTTACTTGTAATTCTAATCTCCAGAGAGCTTTCCCCTTAAGCATTTTATCAAGGCAAAACTGTAAAGAAAATAAGAGAGAACATTGTCAATGGGGATAATAATGCAGATGGCAAGATAAAAAGAAATCAAATACATATATTTTTAAGACAAAAATACAGCAACTATTAAACCCTATTTCACAACACTTTGTAGCACTGAAGTATATGTTTCGTAATCTTCCACAAGTGGGATAAATGTTTGCAAGTCAAGCAGTTATACGTGCTTAAGTGATATTTCACTACCTCCTGATGTAATGAAAAAAGCAATAACTACATTCATTTGCAATTACTACCAATCAGCACAAAATGCTTGTGATTCTTTTACGGCACATCCACGGTCAAAGACTGGGTACAGCCCATACTTTTCTGATATGAAATGTGACTTGACAACTTCACAATGGGAAATGTGGAAGCATCTCTCTGAGCAAATCGTTTCTCAAGTTAATGAGAATGAGCAGTCCTGAGTGATCCGAAGGGGAGGGCTTCGGGGAAACAGGAAGAGGCAGAGAAGCTGCAGGGCGGGGAGGGAGGGGGGATGTATAGGAGGAGGGGTCACGAAAAGGAAACACAGAGATGGTGGAGGGATGAGAGGAAGAGAAGACTACTTGGGCGCTCATGGATGACCTTATTGAATTATTGCACGACAATTTGGGGCTAAATTGAATTTGCGCAAATTTACACTTTAAAGCCCAGGGGTAAAACGGAGTCCACTGGCAATCAGGAGTGCATGGGATGGACTGCGTAAAGCGACTTCAGCTGCGTGACCAGATCACCCAGGCTTTGATGTCTTACTCTGCACACTCAGAATATGAGCATGCTCAGTAGAAGGATAGTGCCATTGAGACTGGATATGAGGGATTCCACGTACAGTCAAACTTGCCTTAGTGGCCCCCTGTCTATAGCAGCCACTGAAAAATCTCCCCAAGAGAAAAGCCCTGTTAAAGACCCTGTGTACAGCGGCCACCTGTCTAACGTGGCCATCAGCCACAAACTTTGTTTCCCTGAGAAGATTTAAACCTGTCTATAACCTGTCTTAAACCTGCCACAGACCCAATGGAGCCGTAGGCGAGCCAGAAATTCAGCGTGCTTTTCTGCTTTGTAGCCGTGCAAGTCATTCCTGGGCCATGTTCAGTGATCGCCACCACTGCATTCATCACTCATTCAGTCGTAATACTGCACTAGTGTTAAGCTTTCTTCACGACTGTAAACATGTTACTGTGCAACAATTTCATAAACACCGGCACTGTTCAATGCATGAAACACAGTGTGCATCATACATTTGTACACACATTCATGTACATGTACATGTAAGTACTTAGAGATTTATACAACGATTACACATGTACATGTAGGCAATGCACTCAAAGTTATAACGGCCACTTTTTTCATCTCCCTTGGGTGGCCGCTATAGACAGGTTTGATTGTACTAGAAATATTAATGATATCGGCTTTACTGACTTTATATTTTGGGGATTTGCATGTTACCAAAGATTGTCATAGTAACAAGCTACCTCAATGACGGATAGTTCATGATAACAGATTTACCTCACATGGTGGCCATAAACCTCTCAGGCTAATTAAACAAGTGGTTAAGTTTCATGATCACAGGCACTGTAATTATCAAAATGAAACCCTCAGATGATAGAGGAGAGCAATTCACAGGTAGTCCAACCCTTGGCAGAGAGCCAAATCAAATACTTAGTAACCAAACATAGCATGTTATTTTTCTTCCTGCATGTGGGTACCACAGGCTAAAACAAGAACATTTAAATACCGGAACTAACATCAGTTTAAAAAAAAGAATAAAATGATTTTATACTGTACAACATCACTGATGAATTTTTTTAAAGCACACAGTATTCACAGAAATTCCTAAATATGACAGCAGAGCTTCTAATAAGACAAAGACACATCCATCATAAGCCATAAAGAATGAATAAAGTCAACCAATCTTAATTATTTCAAGAATTGTTATTTGTGTTTAAGGTGACAAAACTGACAAATCTATAGACAGACTTGAAAAAAGGGGTCTGCGTTTTCTCCTAATGGCCAAGTAATCAATCTTGAAGTACCAGTTGGTGCTGTTCTTTGCAGATCTGCACTGACAGTTTGGTGTCAAAGCAAAGCCATTAGAATCTGCCTCAAGTGCTGAACCGCAAACACCTTTGGTGTGGAATATTGATAACAGTCGAGGCAAATGTGCAAATGAGGCAAGGGGCCCAAATCAGGCCTCTATCAAACATGGTCTGCTGGGAAGTTAATGCGGCTTGACATTCACTCAAAACAGCCAGAAGGCAAAGAAAATATGAAGGGCTATAATCCTTAGAGTGAGTTTGCGGGGAAATGTCCGGAATCCAACAGCAGCCCTCTGGCAGGCATAACCCTTTACACTGCGATCAATGGAAGTTTTTGTGTATTGACAATGCCAATGGAATGTAAATACTTATTTCTTTCTCTCAGCTATAGTTGTGTCTCCTGCTGTAGATGTGTGTGTGTGTGTGTGTGTGTGGGGGGGGGGGGGGACCTGAGAAAGGTATACATGCTTTGTACTTATATACATTCACAAGGGGTTTATTACATGCTCCTACCGTTCAATCATTTTTGAAAAAGGATGACTATGAATTATGCTTTTTATAGCATGAGTTATTTCAGCTCCTTAGTTAGTGAGTTTTCAATAACTCCACAAATGCATGAAAACACCATGTCTAGATCTATTATCACTTCTGTTTTAACCACAGAATGTTTCAACTACGATCAAGGACACACGCTACCTCAGGTCTGCTTTCATTTGCTCTCTCTATCCCTCTGTCTCCCCCTCTCCATGAACTCTTAGACAGAATACTGTCTCTTCTTTTCAAACAAAACTGGCTGCTACACATGTTACAAAGAAGAGAAACAAAAATTATAATAAATGTATGTATCTCACCCCCCCCCCCAAAAAAAAAACAAACAAACCAACAACAACAACAAACAAACAATAATTGAACTACAACAACAAAAACCAAGCCAGAAACACATGATCCTCCTGACTGGTTCCCATCTTTTGAAAGAGTGTAAACCATGACAAAGCATCACTGCTACTTTTTTATGCCATTTTTTTTTTTTTTTTTTTTTTTTTTTTTACAAAAGACATATTCTTTTATAATAGTCCAAACTCTTTCATTAATTTGTCACTTTGCGAGATGAGAAAGTTCTGGCAAATCATTATGAAGTAGCACATGTCTATACATAAATTCATCAAAAGAAAAGGGAAAAAAGGTTTTTTTTATCCAATAGCCATCGAATTTGGATGATAATTAGCACAGGCATGGACAGGACAACAGGACGCTATCTGCCACCTACAGAAGCACAAGTGAGGCACGTACTTTGATGTGGAGTTATTGGCATGCTGGGTGATGGGATAGAATGTATGATCATCATCAATGCTGCATGAAGACCATTACAGAAAAATCACTCCCTCAGGCACAATTCGCCTATTTTCAAACCATTTCAGGTGATTACTTTAGCCATAAGGTGAGGTATTCTTCTCACGAGAGGATGATAGAAGTATATTATCTTAACCACCACAATAGCTTGCTAAAAGCACTTTCACATAGTCATATCTCAGCTAAGGAGACATTCTATGTGACAAAAATAATATATCTTAGCTGAATTCTCTTGTGTGTAACTTCCTTTCAAATTCCTCACAGCAATGTACCCCTGAAGAATTCAAGCTTCAGTAACAACAAAGAAAAAACAAAAAGGAAACAAACAAGCATACAAAAAACAAAAAAAAACATAAAACATAAAACAAAATATTCTTGCAATTTATAGAAGAAATGATCAGCAGGGCATATGCCAACATCAATTTATCTACCTACAAAATACTTCATAAAATATACAGTCATATTGCCATCAGAATCTCTGTCACATGTCACTCAGACTTTCCTTTGGTGAAGGAGGCAATCATCCTACAGAGATGAAGCATAATCAGCAATTTTCTGCACAAACTGTTCACAGGGCCTTGCTTCCTTCCTGTGGTTAATCAACCTGATTACCTTCTAAACACAGAATCTGGAGAGAAAAACAATGACGGGCAATCACAGACAGACAGACAGACACAGATATAAACCCAAATACACACAAACACACACACACATACACACATGCACACACACACACACACACACACATACACTCACACACACACACACACACACACACACACACACACACACACACACACACACACAGACACACAGCCTTGGAAACACACACAGGCATTGCAGACTGACTGAGACCTTGGCATATATTCATCAGTTTACTGCAGAATTCCACGCACTGATAGACAGGGGGATGGCACAAGTGGAATGGAATGCTTTCCCTCCAAGCATGATGCAGTGCAGCCGAGATGAAGGTGAGGCTGCACATTTTTAGTCATGCTTTCAGTATCGTAATGAGGTAAATGAACCCTGAAATCATGCACTCAGTAGCTCCTTCCCACAAGGTTGTACTGCTTTATGCTTCACTGGCTCTTGAAGGCATGCACAATGACATGGAAAAAGAAAATCAATATCCTAACTTTCCACCTGCCTTAGATATGCAAAAGGGTGTAAATCATTTGTAAATTGATTAAAAAAGGTAACTTTATACATTTATTCAGGACTCTGTATTTTTTTTTCTTACTACTTCAGGATGCTCCCACACAAGGAGGAAGAAGAGCCCTTGATGAGAAATGGTAATCCTTCTCCCAAGATCTGAATCTATTTGGGACTGGGGTGAAACCAGGCGGCAAATCTCAGAAATGGGCTAATCATCAGAGCGATGCAAATCTAGGGTGGCGCTAACGGGCACTGCTTCGTGAGTTTGAAAACTCGACCCTGATTACAAACCCCCAAGAGTATGTTGATGAAACATACATTTTTGACAGCACAGTCTTTACAGACAGGCCAGGCTCTTTAACATTTACCATTTCCCCCAAAGATACGGCCACAATACAATTGAACAAAAGCATGGTTAAACTTGATCGTGTGGAATTTTATTCACATTTTTCTTCCCCTATACCAACAAGCTCACTCACTGCAAACGGAGCAAAACATCAGCATGATGACATTGTGGCAATTTTCTACACATAAATCCCAATAAAACAGCTCTGGGCACCCTTTGTAGAGGTCTCCAGCTTACAACACAATAAATACTACGTGAAAACTCCTCCAATTCCTTTTTCCACACTCCCTTTCCGTAAGTAAACAGGTAGCGAAATTGCAATTTCCTTTGACTTTTGGCGATGAAAACAGGAATACTGCTGGCAAAGACATGTGAGACATCATGTGACTGCCATGCCGGTAGCAAAATTCTTGATATCACTACTGCAATACAAAAAAAAAAGGAAAAAAAAAAATGGACACCAAAAAAAATAAAAATTGTTGAGGAGAAAGTGATTAGCTTTTCATAGTTTTTTTTTTTTTTTTCTTGATGTACTACCAGCAGGTGGAATGTTTGTTCTTGTTCCCCATGGAAATCCACTCAAAGTTCATTTCAAACGTTTGTCCTCTCATGAGACGAAAACAAACAGTCAGAGCACACACGTTCTTTACATATCTGCTAGTTTCCTTTTACCAGATTAGTGACAGCAATTGCAAAGATACCTTTTAAAATGGTTTGAAGGGGCCAGTAACACTATAATGCCAAATGAGGGGAGGGGGGAAGGGGAAGGGGGAGGGAGAGGGGAGGGGGAGGGGGTGATGGAATGATGTACTTGACGAGAAAGCCATTCTCTTCAGATGGACATAAGCATGCTACTCTAACTTAACATTTTGAGATGGAGTAAAGGAGCCTGGGAATCATGAATTTTTCTTGGCATATTTTGAATGCCACACACTTGACAATATACAATATACAACAAAAAATTACACTTACATAATTTAAAAAAACACTCTACAAAAGACACAGCAAAAACCACACATTTCAACATAGAAACAGGATATTGACTAATATGTGCAATAGCACTTTTTTCGCTCGTTCTCCACATCATAACATTTGACAACACAGGCATATAGCATCACACAAGGCAACTTTCCAAACTCACCTCACTGTTCAAGATCATGATGCAGTGATCAAAGTGATGGTGCTCCATGGTTGAGGTACCGTACAACAGGGACAACGGGGAAGACGTCCTATGGAAGAAATGCAGCAAATAACCATGAAGAAGTCTACTGCTGAGAAGGAAAGACAATACATCGACATGGAGAAGATGTCCATAACAAAAATATATCATATGATTACACATACTGATGACATTCCTACTTAAAATCAATTCTGAGGGATGGTTCAGATTACATCACATTACATAAACTCTACACAATATGAAAAAAGGTACACTAAAATTCACATTTCTAATTTTCTCATAAATCTTTTTTTCAAGCACACATTGAGAATACTTTGACTCTTAAGTTAAAGGGATGATTTTGTATTGGTGGAGATGGAGATTGGGCTTTTAACTTTTTGCAAGATACCAAGAAACCCCTCATGAAATACATCTAAGAGGAATTTAAAGTTTATTTGATGAAAATTGGTTTTGCAATGGCTGAGATATCCAAAAACAAAGTAAAACCAAGCAAGCCCAATAAAAGGTGGGACCCACCTTTTATTAGGTGTTTTGGATATTTCAGCCACTTCAAAACAAATTTTCATCAAATCAAAGTTGAATTCCTCTTGAAATTACATGCTCTTTTATCTTTCATAGGAGGTTTCTCATCATTTCACCTAAAAATGTTGGAAACCTGAAGTTAGGTGTCAACCAAAACTATACGATCCCTTTAATGAGAGAAATATTGAAACTAAATTTCTTTATTCAAAAGAAGCTCAGTGTACTGATATCTTTGGACAACTTTTCCTCAAGATTTCTCTCTTCAATATCCAATGAAGACAGGTTCTACTTTCAGCTTTGCAGAACCAGACAAGCTTGATGAAAAGAGATACACACATGTGGCAAAGTAATGATGCAGGAACCAATCACAAGGGCCATTCATCAAGGTGGCTGGATATTGCCCTGACATTATGGCTCAATTTGTGATGATTGAAATGTTCATACAGACAGAAAAGGGTTCACGACGTTTGAGATCAGTGTGTGTCTGTGTGTGTGTCCGTGTGTGTATGTGTGTGTGCACAAATTCATCTTCCTTTTTCATTGTTTTTGTTACCTTGGTATGTATGCTGTCCGCTTGTATTCAGTATGTTTCATTTCATTTCCTGTCATATATTTTCATATATTTTCATATTCAACAAAGAGTAGCAGTGTACAAAACACAGAATGATAAAAGCAATACACAAATTCTGCATACATTGAAATATGATATAAAAATGATAAACTGAGAAGGCTACAGATGCATGATATTTAGTGAATAATGTTTGAGTTGGTTTTTTTTTTTTTTTAATTTGATATGATTAATATAATTGAATGTGTGTAATTGGGTGTAGTGTGTGTAAACGCATGTGTAAGGTCAATTTTGCAGATGTCAAGTATTTACGGTAAAAGGCCTTGGTGCAATTGTGCAACACAAGAGACATATAGGATGCATCTTGTACTTGCAAGGCAACTGCTTTAAACTTTTATCATGCTCTCTCTGAAAGATGATGAGTTTTCTTACGAATCCATGCTTCTTTAAGAATTCAACATAAACATGCAAATTAAGCCAACAAGTGCAAGAGTATTTGAAAAATCATGCATTCCATAAAATTTTCATTTTCAGCACAAATATTCTGGTTAAAATAAATGGAAATGTTAGAAGAATAAGTTCCTTGTGCAAGAAAAGGACTTGATAGTTCTGCATGAAATATCACACAAAGATAAGTTCAAACAGAGAATAATAATGCACAATGCACAAATTAAAGACTTCAGCAACTTTCTGTTTCTATTCAATGGCACATTTATCAACAACACTCATGTCAAGACAATTTGACATATTCAGGAAAATATTGGCTGCATTCACCTTGTCATATACATGTAAGAGAATGTATAAATTCTGGGGGCTCCATTCTATAATGCTCTTTCTTTCAACAATCTGCCACTTACACTAATTGCAGCCACCATGGCAAAAGGTACACAACCACCAATCAGCATAAAGTACCTTTCTTGTCGGCCCAGCAGCTGCTATTATTGTATTGTTGAACAAATGAACATGTGCTGCAGGGGCTTCAGAAGCCGCGAACAATTCCTGTATTCTTGTTACACTTGAGAATTGGTGTTGATTGGCGTTTACATCTTTATTGAGGTGAATATTTTGTGACTTGCTTGTTCAACTACTTATTTTCACTGTGTGTAACTGTGCTCATTTTTTTTTTTCTTTTCTTTTCTTTTTTGAGGGGGCGGAGGGGGAAAAAGAGAGTGAGGAATAGAAATATACTGCACTTTACTGTAAACCAGCTGTTTCTCTCTCTCAATGTGAGAATGCACATCTCATGAATGTGAAATGAAAGACTTACTTGACTTGGAATGTGTTGTTGGTGCCTCGGTGATCCAGGTCATGACAGAGGCAGGCAACGATGAGGGCAAATATTTCCAGCTCTGTCATGACAGATCTCAGCTTCCCCGTCTAAAACATACAAAAAAACAAACAAACAAATTTAAAAATGTAAGTCAAACAACCCATCAGTTGCTGTTCATTACTCACAAAGAGTAACTTTCATCTTATATAAGTAGTAGCAGGTTGTAGTAGTAAGTTTCTGTCTTAATACAACAAAGAACATATATTTTAAAGCTGCTGGACAAACACAGTTGATTGTATAAACAGGACACAGCTTGTCTCCCATAGACGAGATTCATACACTTAAGAGGCCGTCTGAAACAAATACACAAACAACATGGTATTGATCAATAATTTATGGATAGATCAATACGATGCTGAGTTATTGTGAAAAATAACTGCCAAGACAGTGGCGTTGAAGATGTTTTGAGGCTTGGAGCTGACTGCTAACACGTCAGAGAGCTGGAATTGCAAATTGCAAAACCTGTGCAGTCTACAGATTCGCCAATACATTCCCCTCACTTTCATGCAAGACAGGTAAGATAACACAGTAACCTTTACTTGCTACTTGCACATGCAGAATTATTCATTGAACATGATAGCTTGTTTGCCTTCAAAATGCAGCTACTTCTCAGCCTGCATGTCTTTTCATGTCACGTAGAACAGACTGTCTGAAAGTGCGGAGTCTTGAATCTACCCAAATATTTGTTTGATAGTCCCTGTCAGAATGTGCCAAACCATGTGAATCAAAATACATCTATTCCTAGATCCTTTAAAATGGAGAATTATAAGACATGTTACTGCCATGGCATGATTCACTAACACGAAACCGCTCCTTCAAAAAATTGTTGTTGTTGTTGTTGTTTTGTTTTTTTTTTCTCCTTACCACTCTATCAAGCCCAGTGCAGCTTCATTAATAGTTAAAGGTAAACAGCAGTCAAATATTTGAGTACAGGAGTAAACAGTCTTCCCGTATATCTGTATATGGAACATAAGTTTGATAAGTAAGCCTACACAATGTTGAGGCTACCTATCCAAGCTTTGGCTCTGAAGGTCTGTAAACATGCCACTACCGATATGGGAGCAGATGTGAGTTGTCCTACTCAGCTGATCGATACCTTTCACTGTTTAAAAATCAATCAATTGCTATATCATCCACTCTGTGCATTCCACTTGACACGCTTCACATTTAAGAAAGGGATGTTCTACTTTTACCAGTGCTTTTTAGCCATTAGTGGCTTTTCCTTGCACTTTATTCAAGATTAACAAGTTTCACCACTTGAACAGGCAATACAAACATTTGAATGAAAAAAAAAAACAAACTAAAAACCCCTGTTTATTCCTAAAGTGGAAAAAAAAAATGAAATGAGAACACCTACAATGGTTTCATTTGCAAAAAGCTACTGGAAACTAAATGCATTATGTATGTAACACACACAGCAATATTACAGTCTTTTCAGTAGAAGGCTCACCTTAACTCTTTGCTATTAAAAGATTAACTCTTACTTTTGTACACCTCAAAGACCATAGATCCTGCACATATCTAATTTCATTCCAAATGTCCACAGTAACGACGTGAGTCTCATGTGATACTTTCATAGAATTTTAATAACTGGAGATGAATACCCA
Organism: Diadema setosum; assembly: GCF_964275005.1. NCBI lineage: Eukaryota > Metazoa > Echinodermata > Echinoidea > Diadematoida > Diadematidae > Diadema > Diadema setosum. The sequence goes on along the minus strand of NC_092702.1, from coordinate 34,984,835 downwards.
TTAAATGTCATTGAAGTATTTCCCCTTGATGCAAATGACTCAATGAATAAATCAAGGACAATACAACACAGCGTCAAAATTACATAGCTTTGATGTCTCAAAGACCTCATAGAGTACACCACGTCTCATGCATTTTAAATGAAATCATGTGCAGAACATTCTGCGAACCAAGAAGAAAGAGCGGCAGTAAGAGGAAATCTTCATTTTCTGCACACCAAGAAAGCTGGCAGCCGGCAAAGTCATCATACGCAGTGCTCAGGAAATAACTCAGACGTGATTTGCATAATGCATCATTACTCTTCTAATGCTAATCACAGTGCCTCATGAACAGTAATCTGCATTTCACACATGAGCTCCAACATTCTCCTTACAGCACTGAATCAATTGTTCATCACAAGTCTACGACTTTGGAGCTTAATATCAGTACATATCAAATGTATTTCCATGTATTGTATTTGAATTATTACTATATACCCATTTAATTCCTCGCAACTTGGAGTAGTCTTCATTAACCCATTGAGGACTGCTTGACTTTGCTACAACACGCATTTCCCATAGACGCTTGCCCGAGTATACTTGGGACTCGTCCTCAACGGGTCAATGGACCAGTGCATATATATTGCATGAATATTGTCAAGTTGGACTGTTGCAATCAGGGAAGTAGCAGATTTCTCAGGTATTGCACATCACATGCCAAGCTATATCCAGAACTGTGATCATTGTATTCATATTAGTACACACGTCCCTTTTGATAGAAACTGTATCTGATTAAACTGAAAATCAATTACATTACTGCCATTAATCAGGGCATATCAGATCAGGTACAATGCCACACGACAAGCACCACCCTGGTACGACTCACTTATGGTGTCGTTTCTAAATTGACTTGTATTCATTCTGTCCCACATGTCCCACATTTATATTCATTTACATGTGGATGACAATCATCTTCTTTGTTGGAAAAAATATTAATAAAGAATATCCATATCTGTAGCTGTCTTTGAATCGATATCTGTCAAAACAGCCCCTCTATAAACATATTGGCACTAATGGAGTGTGCCGACTTCCAAGTAGCACAGACCTAGTAGTACATGTGCACTAAAAATGCAAAAGGACAGTAAAAGACTCGTATACCTGAACTTGGCATACTGAAATGCTGTGGTTTACCGTGTTATGTTTGGACTTTGGTAGATGTCATATGTTTTTTTCATGAGACGGAGAGATCAAAAGCTTTTGCCACTTCTCATATACATGTATAAATATATATGAGTTAGCCCTTGAGCTGGAAGTTGGAAAATTGAAAATTGAAAATTTGACATTTGAAATCGCTACCTGCCTCTCTTGTCACTTGTGCACTGACCAGAATATGTCAAGACATTTTCAACTCATTCGAAATGCACAAAATTTGTTGTATAATTGCTGCATTCGGCTGTCTGTGCGTATTGATTCTACGGACAAGGTTCCATGACGTCACACATCATTGACACTCACCCGCCTGAGTGGCAAAACTGAAAAACACTAAACGACACCGCAGACATGATATGTGTGCACTGTCATGTGTACAAATTACTATGATGCTACAGTCCCACTCCTGTGTATATCTGTTGCGATCTGCACGATATTCTCGACTTTTTTGCTCTGCTATTAGTTCTGAGTCTTGATTCAGCGAGTCAATAGAGAATTTCAAACACCGTGTTAGTTGGCACTTGTCTGAGCTGAGGATGCGCACCATGACTGTGTTTATGTTTCCTTTTCATTTGGATATCTATTAGATAGATCTAGATCTAGGGCTGAGGGCAATCACCTTGTAAACACCCCGCGTTTGTTTTTCTTTATCATTTGGATCACTAGTATTCTGAGTTGTAACTTTGTCAACTGATGGCCCACAATGTAATTTTGTATCCACGCAGATATCTTAAATCATATTTTACCAAATCACACCAAAATCACAGGAAACACTTCGTGGCTTTTTTCCAGTCACGTAACTTTGAACCAAATCGGTGGTCAGGAAACATTGATATCGTCATCGACTTTCATGTTGTAGCTCAGAACAATTCGCTTTCGCAAGAGATCACTGTCAATATCCTGTACGCTGCCTACACTATCTTCTATCTGATATGGTGCAATGTATATTGTTGAAGTGAAAAATTATAAATCAATGTACATGTACAATGATTATGACAAGTTAAAAGAAGCCTGCTGAGAGAAATGTGTGAGTGTGTGTGTGTATGTTTGTGTCTGCTTTTGTCTGTCAGTACTCTATGTGTGTCCGTGTGCACTCTTCCCTCCAGAAACTGTATTTCTCAACAGATTTCACCGAACGTGCCAAACTCATTAGTACATTGATTTCTGGCTTGCTCCCAGTTACCTGAAAGGTATGTTGCATGATAAGCTAGCAGCTAGACTTCAGATTCAGATTGTGCAGGCAGCATACGCTGCAATCGCTTGCAAAGAATGACGTTTTATGAGTGACAAAACAGACGTTGACTTCGAAGTCAATACTCCCTATGAACCAATTTATTACAAGTTTATATGAATGGTTGGAAATATTTTTAAAAGCTATATTTCTTGTGATTTTGGTGCAATTTAAGATATCTACATGGATACAATAGAAAATTGATAGGCACTGCTGCTCACTTCCCTGGGAATGATCTGTTGTAACCTGGTATAAAAATCTGACTTTCTTGCCATTAACACACACTCACCATCTATTTGTGCAGCCATGAGCAATACACAATGCTTCACCATATATATACTTTAAACTTTCAAAATACCGATGACAAGTCAATATCTAGCACATCTGTTTCAAAGTTTCCAGGCTTCTCACAAGATCTAGGGTAAGCGATTGCACTATCTAGGTAGCTAGCAATGCTCGTACCACGCACCCGCCTGCCTGGCTGGCCTGATAAATCGCACGCAATGGGAAGTGGGACATAATCCTTTGCCTGCTTGCCCGCATATGGCAGTATTTGCCGCATGGGTTAGTGATGTCATTGGAGCCGCTAAAGTTTCACTTTTATATTCTCTTACACAATATAATCTGAGGATCTAATGCTGATAAGATACAACTCCCCATTCAAATTGCTCTGGTGCACCTGGTATGTTTCGTATAGAAATCTCCATCACACGTCTTCTGCATTTCGTAATATCCAACATGTCCCACAGCAAGTATCACAAAACACCCATAGTCTGACATCACAATTCAAATTCATGTGCATCTGCCTGTTCTTCTGCATTTCAACTTCCTCAACATGAGCTGAATGTTATAGCTGCATATTTTGTCAACTTAAGATATTAACCCATTCATCTGTAAATTATAACTGCAATAAAAAAAAAAACCTCTGAACCTTGACCTATGGCACTTAACATTTGAATCCTAAAGCTACAGTGCATCAGATTACTGGATGGTAAGGTATAAAGCAAGCAGGGTTGACACAGACTCACCATGATGATAGAAAACATAGTCTGAGCCACATTGAATGCATGCCGCCAATTGTGATAGATCACTGGTCTGTAGTTCTTGCGGACACTCAGAGTCCACCTGCAGAGTACCTGTATGGAGGAAAAGACATGGAAATCAAATCACTTACTGTAAAAGCTGGGGGGGGGGGGGTCGCACAGGTATCTTTGCAAATACAACGGTCACAGAAATTTTCATAAGATGTTGCTTTCACGATTTGACACGAAGGATATCATGAGAGCACTGATGCCTGTCCACTTGCAATATTTTAGCGTGTTGTTAAATTCATGGCCCAACAGTGATTTGCAAAATTCAAGAAAGTTATAGTCTCATGAAAATAACTGCTTTTACAGTAATCCTTTGTGGTTGCCAGCACACGTGTCAAACATGGAATGAAATCTAGTGTGATTCATGTTAACCTCAAAATATACTGTAAAGCAAGAAATATTTGTGGTATGAAATTTTAGCGAAATAGAGCTGAAGACCTATTTCTTGCCATGAAATTTTTGCAAATTGCCACTAGCATCCAATGCATAATGTAGACAAGAACTGTGGTGTGCATTTTAATTTTGTGCATAATGTAAACAAGAACTTTGGTGTGCATTTCAATTCTATGAATCTTGGTTCGTTCAAAATTACAAAATTAGAATGCATGTGAACATTTCTGTCTTGACAGTAGTCAGAATGAGATCAGATATAGAAGAAATAGCCTGGCTAAAACTTTAGTGAGAAGAATGTGTGTGTATGTGTGTGTGTGTGCGTGTGTGTGTGTGTGTGTGTGTGCGCATGTGTGTGTGTGCTATATGAAGAATAGCACACAGTCACACACATACACACACACACACACATTCTTTTTATGTAATGTCACCTGAATTATTGACCATTTAAAAAAATCTAGATAAAAAACAACACTAAATGACAAAGTTAATAATACAATATCTGACAATAAAATATATTAAAAAAAAAAAAAAGATCATTTATGAGATATATCATCCATAATTTAAATACCATCGAAAACTCAAGTTTGCAAGTCTGGATAGCACTTGTTTTTGTTCTTTGTTTTTTGTTTTTTTTAATAAATTCATTATTATTGTTGGGTATACCCTGCATGGTTATTACATGATGAATGACTCCACATCCTGACATCTACAGTGTTCGCTTAGTTAATGAAAACATGCAACTACTGTAATTTGATGAAACAAGTGCCTCTAAGTAAATGTGTGTTGTAATTACATTTGAAAACAATGTTAATGAAGTGTTTACAGGCTTGAGAGGTTGGTTAACAAATAGATTGTCTTAACTAGGTCTCACTATATGCTGTCATTAGCCTACATCAATGAGAAATGGTTTTCTACTTAAAGTGCATTTCAAGCAATAAGCGATTTCTTTGAAAGTAAAATTTTCCTAAGCACCATAACAGGCTAACTTTCTTCCAGAAATTTAATTTGTGCATTTGATAGTGGAGTATATAGAAATTCAAAGGTCTAAAATTCTGAAGCTGAGCGAAACCTATGCATGTTACAAAATTCACATGATTGTAGCAAATACAGACAAATCTAAGCCCTATAAATCTCCTTACATTTTGCTATGCACAGAAAAGTGAAAGATGAAGAATGAGAACTACAACGTGTATTATACAAAATGTATTGTATATATTTCCAAGGGGTTTAAAACTGGAACAAAAATGATCACACATAGAATTTACAAATGGCTTCACTACTCGTATCAGAAAATGTATGATATGAAATCACTCATCATATCATCGTGCAAAATCCCTCTGTGAGTATGTGTGTGTGTGTGAGTGGTGTGTGTGTGTGTGTGTGGTGTGTGCACATGCAAACTGTGTTTGTGTGAATGGCTGTCAGGCTTCGCATTTGTGAAGTATCTGATAACGTGCTAATGAGGTGTCTACGCTTATAAAATTGGGAGGAGCGATTGATGGCGGCACGTTGTGTGTGTTCATCTGTTGAGTAAGGACTCTCACCTCATATGGGATGTGGAACCGCTCGATGAGGTCACACTCGATGAACATCCTCAGCGTGGCCTGGACTGTCTGGTCCTCAGACAGGTCAAAGTCGTTGAAGCTGAACTCGTAAAGCTTCAGATTCCTTGCCGACGGCACTCGCAATTTCTGTGTAAAAGCAAACCTGTTTGCATCAGCTATCAACATCTTATAAGCAGTCCCCACTCGAGATGAAAACTGAAGATTTAATGATGCATGGTACATCTTCACCTTGCTTGCCTCATACATGATGTAATGTATGTGTAAGTTCATGAAGTTCCCTCAAGACTCCACAGTTTGATGTTAGCACATTTACATCAATTTATGACAATCATGACTTTTGGTTGACTGCACACTGCATTAACCCAAAAAAACTTGCTCAGTAAAAGCAGGTAGAGCAAGTTTTAGAATCTGTAGTTGCTCTCCAATCATGCGTGAAATAAAACTAGAAATACAATGGAAGAGCAGGTGTGGCTTCCTCTTTCCCACTTCTAGCTGACACTCCATGGGTACAGTGCCATACCATATGCACTGCCCTGATGCATCAAACTTAATGACACACTACAAGAAGGGGCAAAAGAGCACTTGTAAAGACAATTCTACATCTTAACGAAAAAAACAATGTTTTTACGATAGATATTTTCTATTCCCCCTCCCCCCCCCCCCAAAAAAAAAAAAAAAAAAAATGAACATCATGCCTTATTTCCAAAGCAGGTTTATAGTTTAATACACAGCTACATTTCATGACAAATTCCTAGAAATAACCACAATGACTACTCTGGGCAGGAGAAAACATAATAAAATGCAGTATGTCATACTATTTCTTTTGTCCTTCTTCTTCTGAAAGGAATGAGGCTTATGTAGCAGTGGCCATGTTCAGTTAAATTCCATGTTTTGTAACAAGTACCATGTGCAACATCTTAAAGAACAGAGAGAATATAACATAACATTGAAACATCTATACATAACATTGAAACATCTATCAATATTCGAGAAGAATACAATCTCTTCTTAGTCACATCCCACTGACATTCCGAACAGATTTCTCTCCGCCTCTTCCTTTCAGACTCCAAACTACATCTGTGAGACATCGAGGACCCCTGGTGATACATGGCTCGAAAAAACCGCAGAAATTCCCTTGCGTGCAGTTTGTGTCTGCAGCCGCTGAAGAGCAGGCGTGTTTGTGCATGCGGTGGCCATGCACGTCTGTCAAATAAGAGGGGATTAATCAACAGGATCTCTCACTGTCAGTGCCAATACTCTAAACCGACAAGACACACAGTCAATCTAGCCATGGCTTGTTCCTCCCATCTTGCATGGAGCTGGCTACGCTCTGCCGGAAATATAGCACCATGGTTATCTCTGGGCTTTGCGCTTTTCTTCGGAGGGATTTTTTTTTTTTTTTTCACTCTTTCCCGCAAATTGTCATTCTTCATCTCCAGCTATCGCTCCTCCTCTGTATCCTCTGTGGCAAAAGAAATCTTAATCCAGGAGGGGGGGGGGGGGTCCCACAGGGAATATTGCTTTGTCAATAACAGAGAAAAGGTCAGTACTCATAGACAATGTACATGGACTGGGGCTTAATAAGGATATACCAGAGGCAAACCTGATCAGGCACATAGATAGTTGTCCTAATGCAGCCAGGGCTCAGGAGCTATGCACCCCCAGGAAATGATTGATTCCACAATTGAATTCAATTCCTCTGGATTAATTTGGCAGAGCCAACCGCAGTGGGTTAGGGTTCCATAAAAATTACACAAGGGGGGGGGGGAATTGACTGGGACTGAGGTTGGTAAGTTTCAAAACAACCAAAGGATATCTGCACCAGCAACATGCTAGATATGAAAGCTGCATGAAAGAAAATCTGAGAATCCCACTGTATCCCTTTGGATCTTGCACATTACATCTGGTAAGCATCTGTATACATTTTTTACTCTCAAATTTATCTGAATTGTGTCATTTTTGTAAAATTTGGCATACACTTAGCTCTGTAAACTATAGGTAAAACACATAGTTTCAAAATTCTTACAAGGAGCCTATCAAAATAAACACACTTCTTCTTTTCTGTTCATATGAAACAGAAAAAAACCTGTCACAAATTTTGTTTTCAAAACGTTCGTAAATATTTGATAATGTGACACCATATCTTAAGAGAACACTAGAGAAAACCAGGGAAGCATACAAGTGATTGTGCCAATTTATGCGCGCAGCAAATCATCAAGCACAGAGAAACAGTATGATACAATTATTGAAACATGCTGAGATAATGTACACTGATAGATATCACCTTACATCAGAGTATCTTGACAAGATTCTTTGAGCATTTTTTCCAAGGACAAAAGAACAAAAGGGTAATATTGGTGTTACATAATTATGATAATAATACATTATATTTGTAATGTGCTTAACACAATGTTTCCAACATGGTAGTATTTTTTTTTTTTTTTATACTACTGACTATCAACTGAACTCATTTGGCAAGATGTACATTATACAAAGTATCTTTCTAGTCGTAAAACGAAAGGCAATATTGAATGACACAGACAGGAAAAACAAGACCTGTATGAAAATGGACAATCTGACGATAAGAAATATGTTGTAACAAGGGACACACATTCTAAACCCAATTTCCTTGTTTTTTCCATTGTTTGTCTGAGTGGGTAGATGTGTTGAACAAATAATGCAATAGGCAAATATATCGTAAGCTTTCCTGTTCAAATTGGTTGAAAAGGGTGCATGTATGTCCATTTTCATCACACCTCTTTCAGCTGCCTATTCACAAAATGCAATCTATCTCATACATGCGATACGACAGATTTAGTGCCCCGGAAGATTAATGGAGAGTTATTGCTCTGTTTGGGTGAAGGAGCCTTCTCTTGGGAGTAATTTTCCATGCATCTGGGCACTAACTCAACACACTTGCATCACCACAACAGTGCTCTTCGACACAAACATGTCATACGAGAATGCACTCCAGAATCATGAATATCACTGATATCCTCGAAAAAGGTTACAGTTTTCTGCTCATGGTTAGAGGTCAAAAATAAAAACATTCCAAGGTTTCTTGTTTTTTTTTTTCATATGTTTGTTGAAGGTACCTACAGACTCAGGAGGTGCCACAGCTTTATTCTTGCGACAAAACTTTCTTTGTCTTTCTTTCTTTCTCTGATGGACTTTAAATCCTCTTCTGAAATTTGCAGCCTTCATGTTGAGTGCTTGTGTTTGTTTGTTTGTTTGTTTTTTACAAATACCACAAGAAAACAAGTTTTGCAAAGCTGAATAGCAGGATTTGTGATGTGAAATTACCCTAAGTGAACATTCCATTTGAATTGCATCCCTGAAAGTGAAGATAGAGCCTGAAAAGCAATACTGGGTATATTCTTTCAAAACCAGAGTTGAATCAATAGCATGAAATTCCCTACTCTGGGTTTGGGGGCAAAAAATTTATGAGTGTCATGCAGTCTCCCAAAATGCCAGCCAAGTGACAACTTTGGATCAATATGTGTCAATCAGTTTCCCCCAAACTTTGGGCACACAGGGGATCTTGTGTCATACATGGGGTCTTGTTATTGATCAGCACAAATAGACAAGGAACTGTCACCCTTATCATAGTTTCTCCTCATTTGCAGGAAAGAAGTAGAAAACTAGAAGATGGATCTGCATTAATGTATAGATGGTATGTTTCGTTGATATTGTAGTATTTTACTTCTCCATTTCTTCTATTTTTTTTACATATTCTAAAGTTAAAAAAAAAATGATATTTACATTTTTCCTTTTTTATGTTGCTTCATCTGAATAAATGTCAGTGAAAGTGATTATGATTTATAAAGAGAATTGTGATTATTGACCAGGAAAGAGTTATAGTTGAGTGATTCAAATACATACACACGTGCAGATCAGAGTCTATTTCCTATCCCACGCCAAGAAGGTTCAAGGATTGAGTCACCAGCAACAACCTTATTTCCTTTGAACTCACGATTGATGCCGCCACTAAAAAATATTTGAGGTATGTGCCAAACAGGAGCTGCCTCACAGACAGGAAGAAAATTGATTCATGTCTCACTGCATAATGACCTATGGAAGATACATTTTTAGGATTATGATCACTTTTCGCAATCCCTGCTTATAAAAGACGAGTGGTAGATGCGTGGTACATGATAGTATAGACAAAGGAATGCAGGAACAAAAATTGAAAAAAGTTTGATGAAATATTAAATAACTCAACCTGACACGTCTTGACACTAATCTGACATTTATTATATTTTTATTTTATTATTATTATCAGTAGTAGTAGTAGTAGTAGTAGTAGTAGTAGTAGTAGTAGTAGTAGTAGTAATAGTAGTAGTAGCAGTAGTAGTAGTAGTAGTAGTAGTAGTAGCAGTAGTAGTAGTAGTAATAGTAGTAGTAGTAGTAGTAGTAGTAGTAGTTGTAGTAGTAGTAGTAGTAGTACTAGCATTACTACTGTTATCATCATCATTAACCCTGTATGCAATGAAATGTCAATAGAAAGTGTGCATTGCATAGTCATACCACTTGATTTCATCTGTCTTGGGTCATTGACAATACGCTTCCTTCAATGGTGATTCAAAAGCTTTCAGAGTTGAATATCTGTTTCTCAGCTGAACATTTATTGAAGGCAATCATCTTCTCCCCTATTAGCCTCATGCATGCATCCTTCAATCTTGGGTTTCTGAGCTCTTCAGCACCGATGCAAAGGAGAAAGCTGTATTTCATAACTAAACAGCTGCAAAGCCAATTATGCCCTACCTACTGTATGTCATACTCTTTCCTACACTTGGCTTAAGTGTCTTCTTGCACATTAGAAAGACCTTGCCCTGTATGGAATATGATTGCTATAATTCATATCGTATGTCATCAAGGATGATAGAGAAAGTGATGAATCAAAAACCAACCTTGAGCTTTGTGACTTCTTCAGGCTGTGCGGTGGCGTGGTACGAGAGGACATCCAGCGCAACCTGCTGTTTGGCCATCAGCCGCATGGCGTTCTCGTACATCTGCGTGTTGTGGATCCCCAGGCCACAAAAGATGGCAAAGGCCTGTTGGGTAGGAGCAGACAGAGTATTTATGTGCCTTTGGCAGATTGGATCCTGGCAGCAGAGCATAGCACCAACTGTCTTCCCAACTGATATGTGTAATTGTTCATCAGGAGGGAGGTGTTGGCATGTGCCCTATCAATAGACATTCACCATAACATGATTTGATTTGACATGACAACATCATCTGGCTTCTAGCAGGGTAAATCAAAGCACCTTGAGTATTCATAATGATGACGAAATGCACAACCCATAATATCACTTTCTTTATCATAGTACATTTGTCAATAGTTGATGATAATAACAAAGATGACAATAGTGATGATGAAGATAGTAGCCATGATAATAAGATAAGAAAAATAACGGTAAGAACGATAATGATAAAAATGATAACAATATGAATAACAATAATGATAATAAAATAGTAATTATAAAGATCTTGTCCCATGTTGTATTCGATCGCCAAGAATTGACACACAAATCACATTCCTTTGCTACAGAAAAAGTATATATCACATATATTATGCCTCGCTCAAATTTTTGCAATTATAAAGGCTTATGCTTGTCCAAAGACCACTACGCATATCAACTGAATAGTGATTTGGCATTTAAAAGTCTTTTTTTTTTCTTTACGCTATTTTGAACACACAGAGAAAAGAAAAAGAAACCCAAAACATGGCTCCACCACCAGTTGAGGGAAGGAAACAAATTAGTTTAAAAAGAAGAGACACACACACAGCGACAGAGAAAAAAAACAACTGGTAACATATAAAAGAGAGAGTATGAGTCCAGCAGAAATCTCTAGAAGTGCCATTCTTATTGCAAACTTTTACATTTGGGTTGCAATCAGGGTCACATCTTTTTGATTCACCATTCTCACTGTAGAAAAAAAAAAAAAAAAACTTTTGGGGTTGCAATTTTTTTGCGAAGGACTGACCCGCTCATTTCATAAATGGCAAGCTTACTAATCTATGTATCAAGGCCAATTCAATATACCTCAGTGCACCAAAGCATGGTAAAAAGAGCAAAGAGCAACATGCGGAGTGCAGTGTGGGCTATAAAATCTTGAAATTTTTTACAGTCACCGTTCTCACTGCCCAACTCAGAAAAATAAAAATAAAAAATAGGACAAATTGTGCAATTTGGAGCACAACCTAAATTGATATTTGCACAACCTAAAAAATCATGGTATTTCTGTTCTCATTGTAAAAAATTTCAAAATTTGAGTTGCGACCTTAAAAAAAAAGCATTATTTTGAGTGCAATGACAACGGCACTAGAGATTCAATTTCTGTACATTCATGTGACCTTTTCCTGTGGATAAAGCTCTTAAATTTCCTCTTGTCCAATTCTTTCTCAGTCCCTATTTTCCCTACATCGGTAGGGAAAATACAAACATTTATATTGGCATCACTCAAAACCTGGGCCCCATTTCATAAAAAGTTACTATGATAGCAATTCTAGTGGGAATAGAAAGTGTCATGGTAATGACAAGACACCTGCTTCCTGATTGGATGTTGCCACCCAAAGTTGCCATTCTAGCAAGAGTGGTTATCCAATCATCTTTTATGAAAAAGGGATTTGATATAGATTCCTGTACAAGTGCAGTTTCTTGCTTTTCTAGAGCCCTATCAATATAAGAACAGTCATAGACACAACTGAAGACATAGACGTGTTACATTACAATAACAGGAAGAGCTGTATCTGATTTACAAGAAATTGAATTGCTTCCATTATGGAGCTTTAATCATCAGATCTATTCTGGTGCAATTGTGCTGATGATGTCATAATACCATAGTGATGATATTTGCAGCTTTGTTAAATACCCATGTGTGCAATGGTTAAACGTCATACAAGGAATGGTGATTTTTGTGCAATGGTTAAACGTCATACAAGGAATGGTGATAAGATAATGGGGGGGGGGGTCCATATATAGGGAAAATTGATACAGACAGCAAGTATTTGTGATGAAAACCAGTGATGCAACAGTATTATCCAAGTGGGGATTGGAATAATAGTGATAATAATAATTAGATTTATATAGCGCACAATAATCTAGAAGATTCTCTTATGCACTTTAAATAACTTAAGCTCCTACATCAGGAAAAAAAAAAGTTATCAAAGATTTTACAAATTGCTTAGTGTCTGCCTCAGCTGTAAGTCTGTCTGGCACACCGATTCCCAAATACAGGCATTGCAACAGCAAAAGAACGATCTCCATATGAACAGGAGGATGAAAGTGGTATCAAATGCTCATCAGAAGAGCTGAGCCGAGATTTCTTGTAGGTGTGCATGGAAACGCGAGTATGGGGGAGGGCAGGGAAAAGGGAGAGAAAGTAAAAGGTTTTTTTAGAGGTAAAGTTTGTCAGAGTCTGAGTGAGTTCAAGAAACCTATAACTTTCATTCTGCATGATACATAACAGACATGGTGCATGCACAGACAGACAACATTACTGGATGTATCTGTCACAGACAAAGTTAACAAGGAAAAAGATGGAATGGAAGTAAAGTGTGGCAGCACTGCAGAGTAACTAAGTAGCCAGAAGAAGTATTGCAGGTGATTTGATTAGCTGTAGGTAATAGGGAGAGGGGAGACAGTACAGACAGACAGATAAACAGACAGATGGATAGGCAAGATGCCACAGACATAACATAACACAGACAAGGAAAAAGAAACGGTGACACTACTATGTAGAGGTGTGCCTCCGCACCTCCTTTACACAGGGAAATTTGAAGCATGAGACAGCCCGCCGGGGTTGATTGATTCCTTCTGCTTTGGAAAATTGGTTCCCGAATTTAATCACGGCCTGCCCATTCAATGAGTTACATCATGTCTCCTGTGCATGCTTCTGTCCTTATCGCCATGGCCTGGCCCATCGACAGGTTACCGCCGTATCACTAGGGAAGTGTCCTCTGACAACACTCATCCAAACAAAAAGATTTCAAAAGAGTATGAAAGATGCTATCAGGTCTGCAAATTTAATGCTCCTTTCGTAACTCTCAGAATGCGCAAGAAATCGACCCCGTTTCTGATGACCGTGATACACTATCACCTAAAAAGATGCCTGAAAATCTGTTTCATGTCATCTCAGGACATTAACACCTGGTACCATGAGTCATATTCTTGACTCAATGAACAACACTAAATGAGGGACATACCATATCAATGGTGTGAAATTCTGCATGGTTCAGGTTATAAATCCTGTCAATTCATTCCATGTAGCCTTCCCAATAACACATATTTGCCTTGTCTGGGAATAAAAAGTAAACATTACAGTTGCAAAAAGCAGCCATTAATTAACAAAAACCCAGGGGAGCTTGACGCTAACCACAACTTCTTTATTAGATAAACTCAATTTGGAATTCTTCAAGTGTGTCTTATTAACCAAATTGCAATAAGTGCCTCACAGAGGGGCCTCATCAACAATATTCTTTCTTCATCTATGAGGGTATGTAGGTTCCCTCCACACACAATTTTATATATCCATCATGAATGTACCTTTGAGAATGATTTCAGTTGATCTCATGCTATGTAAATGCCATTTGCATATGCTGAACTTATAACTTATAATCTGTGTGTTACTTCACATTGTCATGGATGGATGTTGTAAACACAACACTGTATGATTTGTGTTGAAACTTATGAAATGAAATGAAATGTACTCATAGTAAAATTAACCAAAAAACAACAACAACAACAACACACTTTTGGCTACTGAAGACAGAATGGAGAAATCAACAATAATTTGGTTTCAAGGGTCCTACCCAAGGGCACCTAAAAAGCCACATGTTACAGCAGAACATCTTGCATTCCCCTCCCCCAAGGAAAAATTCTACCAAATCTGGCTAAACTTAAGGACAATTGACTTTAAAGATCAAGAAGGAATAATTTTCTGTGGCATATCCAGCAGAGAACACAATGCAGCCACTGATTAGACTATAATTCAAAACTCTTAGCCTGAGCCTGTCTACATATTTTCACACAGCACCCGTAAGAAACACTACTTCTACATCTACAGAAGATGTCTGAATTCAATGGATCGCATATAAATGTACACAATCAGTCGCTAGCATGCGGGTCTGTACGCTATGTGCAGATGAATGAGGTGATCTCGCACATATGCACGCAACACGCAAAGTCACACTTTCGCAGTTTACTTGTGCACTTCCGGTAATGCGAATTTACTGTGGAGCAGGCATGGGCACAGCACATGTGGTAAATCATATCTAATTTTCTCCTTTTATCATGACTAAAGTATTTTCACTTCACGATAGAAATGCATTTTCAGCGCTTACAATTGATATTTCTTTTAACAACATTTAGTTGTTCCTAAGAAAACCTACAAAACTATTGTAGCTTTGAAATAGATACAGTTTTCTGTGTTTTTCATAAACATTATCAAATTGAGCTTATACTGTGAACCGTCACAGCGTTGTCAACTCTTTGTTACAGAAGTTACATGTAAATAGTGCTGCCGCTGTTTGCGCCTTAAGAGGTAAGATGCGATAGCAAAAACTGCCAGTGTCTTGCCCACTGGGGCTCTGGTAATGGGCCTCTTTATTCCCATTTGCAACAGAACACAATCTAATTAACTTTGTAGTCCCCCATCCTTTGAGATGACACCTGCAATGTATTCCCAAAGTAAAATCCATGCTTGTCTTTAAACAAAATGAGCATTCACCATTACCACAGAATACTACCACATAATACCTCCCCAACATGCTATCACAGCTATCACAGAAGTTGGTACACAAACATTTGAGCTCTGAATACAAATTTGTGCTTCTAATTTAAGAATTTAATACCACACTGCTATGTCATTATGATTACCACAGAAGAATATAAAAATGAACATAAAACCTAAGTTTCAACGTCCAAGTTGTTCCACTTGAACAAAAATAGCTCCTCTCTCTCTCCTAAAACTCTCCTAAAATGGAATTATTGTACATTGAAAGCTCCTTTATACACAGGCTGCAGGCAGAGTTGCCATGTTCATAGCTAGCAGAGTGCTCTCACAAATGGCAGTTATTGTCTTCAAAATATTGCACACTGAGATCCTACAGCAAGAAAATGATATACGACACAAGGAGTAAAGACAATATCACGACTGGTTCTTCATCTCATCTTATATAATATACCAAGCCTCCTTCTTTTCTACTGCCTTATCTGCTCATATCTCTGTATTATTGGCAATATTCCACAGTGTCAATAGATACAAGATCAGGATTGTTTCAGGCCAAATACACACAGAAAAAAGGATTGAATAACATGCAGCAATGGTGGCATATTGAAAATGTCTCTTCCATCATTTCAACAACAACAGTAATTATGTAAGTAGGCCTCTATTATCAGACTTGATATGATCATCATAATGTATTATGAGTCCATAATCCCATGACTTTGGGTGTGTGTGTGGGGGGGGGGGGGAGGGGGTTCAAAGGAGATGGAGACTTTTTTGTGCTCCTTTTGACTCTCTTCGATATCATGTTTAACCATGCAGAAGTGGCTACCAGCAAGTACAAATTTTCCCAGTAAATGATAACAATGACATAATGTCCAAATACATGTCAAAATTCCTAAACTGTACCTTGATATTTATAATAGCAACTATTCAAGTCTTCCCTGTATTGTCATAAGGCCTAAGATTAGTATCACATTTATGACATACATGTCTGATTTTTAATGGGCTCAACGCAAACTTTTTGGTCTGGTGGGTTTAAATCTGAAATGTTGGCTGGCCCCCCCCCCCCAAAAAAAAATAAATAAAAAAAATAAAAAAGATATGTAGTGGCCCATAATAAAAGCATAAGTAACAATCCATTCTGAATCTTAGTTGTCTGATTGGGCAACCAAAAAAAGAAATTTGTTGTCTGGACACCAATTTCTGGTGGCCCAAGGCCACCACTACTGTCCAGCCCAACATTAGATATCAATTTCATTATTGAACTCTCTCTACACAATTATGAATTTCAGCATGTCTTTGCATAAAAAAAAAATAATAATAATAAATAAATACAAAAAAATACAAAAAATACAATCTGGTGTGTTTCATATCTTATGAAGAAAGGCATCAAGGAACAATATGCACTTTGAGTTGGTGTGCTATGTATTTACAACAAACCATTGTCTGAGATATCTAAAGCAGCATTGTCAGCATTGTGAATCTTACACTTCAGTCAGATCGCAACGCGGCTGTTAATGAGCTCAAATAAAAAATTCATCGTACGCGCAGGTTTTTGCGTATGTCCTTCTCAGCACTCGAGATTTTGCGAGATATTCAGAGACGAAGTGCATGGTCAACAAGATTCACTTATTGACGACAAGAAGATTACTATCAGTGACTAATTGACATGGTTTGTGTATATTTGAAATAAATCACACCTTTTAATCCTTATATTATATAAAATAAACTTATGATACCATTATTCTTATCTCTGCATTATAGCAAAACGACCCTAAGACAAATTATAACAAGGCTTTTTATTTATTGTTCACCCGACCCGTTCAAAGGTTGAATCACCTCATTAATGATATTCAACGTTCTAGAGATACTTGTTATAATAGCACAGTAAGAACTGAATTGGTCCCTCGCTTAGAAAACTATAAGAATTGAAAGTCTTGTCGAGTAAAAATCATGGTGTGGCAATTTGAGATACATGAATGATCATGCGCTCCCACGGTATCATTAGATAAATTACTCGGCGATGTATACAGTGGATTAATATGGAATAATTATTCTAATACAAAATAGTGAGCCCCAAAGAACTTGTGTGTGCAAAGTAAGTGCTAGATCTTTTATCATTGATTTATATGCTATTCATTAATGCATGTTACTCTATCTAGTTGTGTAAACAAAACCCGAGCCAAAGTTGAGCTGTCGATCAGAGTGGAGTGTTGTTCTTGTTGTTTACGTGGAGATCTTAGCTGCAGTTGCCTGAGCCCGAGCGCGTATACATACATTGTGCGCACGCACACACACACACATTGGGTCCTACACTGTCATCTACACACAATGTATTACTGTATGTACATAACACGTTTACTGTCATTCTGCAAAACTTCATTCAACGCTTCACTCAGAGGGAATTAACCAATCAGGTACGCATATTCTCGGCAAACTGAAATCTTGTCAAAAATTAATTGTACAACGCAATGATTTATTTGACAACCTAACCCGTTCAAAGAATCAGTCCATATGAAGTCATTATGTTTTCATAAAATGATATTTCCTCTTTCATTTTATACCTCTCCCATTTTGGTCCACGTTTATTTACATTGGTCTAGTGTACCCCCAAAGTAAAATGAAAAATATGCAAATTTTATGTTTTATAATTTCCTCGTTCAGTATATTCTATATGTCATAACCTTTCAAATGGTCAAATTTCATCAAAGTACAACTCTTCAGCTTTTTATTGATGTATAAATCATGTAGATTGCTAATGTCGTTTAGATTTACACGGACTCTAAAAATGTGGTCTTCCAGCTCATTACGTATTCATGTCCGCGAGGTCCATGCATACGCGTACGATAAATGCGAAGACTTTTCAGGGAGTTGCATTATGCATTATTTTCTTTTCTTAATAACAGATAAGTAATACATCAAACAAATCAAAACAGAACTACTAACTCTTTATGGTCTATGATACATAAACTTGGTAGGCAGGCATTCAGGGGCATCCACTTGTGGAGGATTCAGTTAAAAAAAGAAGAAAGAAAGAAATGTGTTTGATGGGCAATAAACGTCAGCACTGGAATGCTTTGAACTGCATCAAAAGTACAACTGATATTTTCCCACATTCCAACAGCATCTAGACGAAGAATTTAAATTCTCTGTCATCAACATCCCTTTTTGTTTGACCTAACCCCCCCACCCCCCCCCCCAAAAAAAAAAAAAAAAAAAGAATCCTCTTGATGTACTCTCTTTTTGATCTTGGTCACAATTAATAAAACTTTTACTGATATCAAACTAGTACCTTTTTTAAATCGGCATCACATATATTATGCATAACAGAGTCAGCTTGTGCATATAAGCATTATGAACAAGAAGGCTCTAACCATACATTATCATTGTCAATGCATTCATAATTGCTATTATGAACTTGGCAGTGCCAGGTGTACGACAAATCTCTAGCAAGTTTTACAGCTCAACACAAAAGCACTGACAGCATACCAGATTTGTAATTTGGTAGGAAATCAGAAATCTTGATTAATAATTCTCCTACCAACATGCAGCTATACAAGTTGTAAATGTTACTGTGTATGTTCATATCTAATGAAGATCCTCCTCCCCCCCCCCCAAAAAAAAAGAAAAAAAGAAAAGCTTTGAGAGAGAAAGAAAACAGAAGAACGAAAAGCTGCTTGACTTCAAGTAACATCAGTACTGCCATGATGCAATTATGAGCGAGCAAGTGGATTGGCTGCGGCTTTCCTAGTTGTGGGGCTTGGACACATTAGGAGTAATTGACCCACATTGGCAAGGCAGCAATGTAGCTCTGCATCCACTCAGACAGCATGATACTCAAGATAGAGAAAATTACTCTCTGCAAACACATTATCTCTATTTCATAACACAACTGCACCCAGGCCATATGCACAAGTTTTTCTGTGACTTTTAACAAAGTCACAGGCACATGCAAGCACACACACACATACAAATGTATTGGGTTCAAACTGCAGAACTCTCATTCTGAGCAATGACAAACTGACCAATGCTGTTTGCTTGAAAGTATGCAGATAAAAATCATGATTAATGATGTAAAACATAGCATCTTGTAAATCATGGTCATGTTAAAAAATTCTACACCCAAATAACAGTGATGAAAGGAAATAATTCAATGCTTCATCATTCCATTAATGTACTAATAGAATATCCTGTCTCAGTTAAGATTCATTAGATTCACATTAACTTGTTGAACTTACTTAAAGATAGGGGATACCTTTTACAGACCTCCCAAAATGCAGCAAAACATTAAATATGAACATAAGGGGACTTGTTTAGGCCACTGCTGAGAAATTTGGAAGTCAACAGTTATCTGCAATTTGAATAATGCACAAAACTCAACTACTCAGTAGTTCTGTGTGTCAGTCACACTTAAGCCTTTTTGTTGCAGTCTTCTGTATTTTTTTTTCATCTATAAACACAAATCTAAAAGTATAAGAGCTGATGTAATAACATATAGTGTCATAGAGTGTGTGGCAAGAATGTATAGAAATGTTTGTAAGTTTTGATGAACTTTCTTCACAAAATATACATGATGGACACACATGCAGTGCATGGGTCTGCAAAGGTAGCCTAGTAATGTACTGGAATTTACGGTGAGCCCTGTAAAAAATTCAATTCAAAATCTAACGGTCACTAAAAATGTACTAAATGTTACCTTCCACTTTCAATACTTTATGGAAGTTTCTAAAATGATACTCTCTTGAACATACCACTGTATTTATACAACTCTTCATTTAAGGCATGCAAATGGGATTCCCTACCTTTAATGAGCACTCAATCAGTTACATACATCAAGATCAATCATGCAGACTTTGGTGCTTATTTTGCATGCTAACTTTGGGTTTTGGAAGAGGGGAGCTAATTCTATTCACAAATGGGCAACACATATGACATAGGAAAGTCAAGTTCTGTTTTTGTTTTGCTTTGTGTTTTTTCAAATATGTGAAGATTTGAAAGTGGCAGTTCTGCTTCATGTTCACAAATCTATCTACGATCACGAACTTCAACCAACTGTGAAGGTGCTATTGGCATTTCATAAACCCAATCAGCAGCTGTATCAGAACCTTGCACAATCTCCAAAGATATATGACAACAAATATTTTGTTTTTGATCTAAGATTGCTAATGTACCATACAGCTGCTTCATATGCCAGAGTTTGGATGAGAGCAGAGCACTGAGGGGGGTGAGGCTACTCACAGGGCAGACAAACAGGTAGATACATATGTTCTGCTGGATTTCTCTCCTCTTTTTCCTTTTTGGCATTTGGTGTTGATGTCATATATTCCTACTTAAGAGGTCACCACACGTTGGGTTAGAGCCATTGGCACACCGAGGATGTGGCGGGCACGCAGGAGAATGGGGGAATTAAGCGAGGCATAATGCGGAAACTGCGAGGCCACTAACATTAAGAAACATTATTTGGCTGTCAATGGCAGGGGGCTCAATGGCTCTACGTTAATGGGCCATAATGACCTGACATTAGCATGGTATCACGAGAGAAGAATGGGCTTTTAAACTCTTTACCGACAAGCTCAGATAGGTGGAAATACCATTATAGACTGACGATTATTCTGCATAGCTCTATCTCCCGTAGAGTTTGCCATTGGGCAAGTTACCACTTTACTCTCAAAAGTCTATCCTACAAACTGTGTACGTGCTTTTCATACACCCGAGCACAGCATCTGCTACATGCATGACCACCAAGGAGTCTACTCCATTTTAGAAAATAAATGTAATACATGAAATATAAAAGAGAGCGAGTAAAATCATGTTCATACCTTACTCTCACCAACTAATGGATAAAACAGACCTGCTGTGATCAACCTTGCTTTGTTCTGCTGACTGGAGGAGGCATGCTAAGCTTCCAAAAATATTGATTTGTGCATTTGTTTTTGTTTTTTGTTTTTTGCATGCGCATGTATGTATGTGTAGACTTCTAGCATAGCTTCACATCTATACACTGCTTTTCATCACTTAAGGACATAACACTCGACACAGAATGGTTAAAGCCACAAGACAGGAAGTCAACACAAAACTTATGGGCAATTTGTGGTGCTTGCTAGGACCACTACATAATGACCCTTGCCAAAAATGAACGGCACGAGTCTGGAATTTCAAAGTCAGCGTGCCGTGTCTTTAATCAATAAGTTTAAAGGGCAGAGTTTTAAGTTTTAAACGATTAAAGCTCACGAGTTGCAAAAAAACAACAACAAAAAAACAAGGAAATTTAAAGATTTTATGTACAAACTTTCTGGCAAGATTTGAGGTGGTGACATATTCAACTCACTGTTCTAGTAAAATATTGACTGTTTCTTGAAAATAGGCAAAACTTTACAATTGTATAACTTCTCTAATTTCTATCTGATTTTGATCAAACTTGGTGAGTTTGTGAAACTCTTTCTTTTATGATAAACTATTAACTAGTTCAGAATTCCCCTTAAGACTTTGTCAGTCCCCTTCAAGCAGTTGAAGTATATGAAAGGCTTTACACAGAATACGACAAGTTAAAAAGTGTTCCAGTACCTACCATGATTTCAATGTTACTGCACAGCCATTATTTGGCTAAATCTCATCTCAGGTGAACAGAGGACTAACAACAGTAAGAATGAAACCACTCAATACATCAGGTTAAGATCGACCTACCTCAAAGAGGTTTTCATCTTGCTCGGTGAAGGTCTGCTTGTTGCCCTTGTTCAACATCTGGGCCACCCCAATGATCTTCTGCTCGCTATTGTAGATTGGCTGGCAGAGCACAGATCGAATCTTGAGGTCAGCCTCGACCTCACACGTGGCTTTGAACTGTTTCTGAATGGCAAAGTCACTGATGTTGATCGTCTGTTGAAAGCACAAAAGATAAAAAAATATACTATAAAAAGCAATTAGCACACAAAATTCATATTCTGAGAACAAGGAGGCATCCGACAGTATCAAAGATGACATATCACGGGAAAAAACAAACCACAAATGATATATAACTATTATATAGCAATACTTTCTAATCTCTCTAAAAGAATTATTTGGTAAAACAGAAGTAAGAAATGTGCATAAACCATCCTAGTTTGAAATATACTCAATGGCTAATCACTCCTAACCTGTCATAGTGGCAACCATAGGGCATTTTTACACGTCTAGACTGCATTGGCACCATGAGTTACAGCTCTACATTAAAGTTTGCATCAGTCTCTAATTTGAGCATCATGTTAATGAAAGAAATATGATGCTGAGACTGTAATAAAAGTTTGAGAATGTCCTTACTCTATTGTGACCCTGGCTTCTTCATTAATCATTATATTCACAGATTGCCTTCATGGTTACCCTCCCCCAACCCTATTCCTCCACAACTCAAATTTGTTTGCCACAGAGTGTGATATCAAAATTACAATATTTGTTGAGGGCACAATCCATCAATCAAACTCGGAACCAATATACTGCAACCCTACCATTATCCAACACCAGCAGGGCCGTATTTCTTTATGGACCAGCTATTCAGCCGCTATCCAAAACGCAATAAAGCTTAAGTGATAAACATGGGGTGGAAGTGAGACGAGCAAATCTAGCAACCAAGTTGGGAGTAATTAATGGCATACGTCACATAGGGACGAGTGACAGTGATAGGGTCCAGGCATGGTAGAGCAACCTGGCAGTCAGAGACACGAGATGTACTCAATTTTAGCAGTGATAGCAGGGTGGCCACAAGCCACAAGAGGACATAAAAGGCATATTTACATACACCCAACATTAAATAATTTCTGAACTTGAAATGTCGCTATGGCGACTGGTATGCCTTCGCCTTAATGCATGGTTCTCCTAATAGGTCTATGGTACAATGTCTTGACAATGTGTGATGAGTTTCACATAATTGGCAAAATATTAAAATGACAGGTTTGTCACAAATGTGTTGAATGTTCACTTTCCTTGAACTAGGTTTAATTGGATGGATGACTATACTGCCTAAGAGTGCAGGTATTAGGGGATTTGAGGATTTTTACTTCACTTTTGACCCTTTTATTTATAAGTCTACATACAATGTATATAAATTGACTAAACTTTCAAGGTACGGAGAAAAAGTGTAATTTCACTATCAAATAGTAATTTTTTTGCATTTTAACTTGACCTTTGACCCTGTTCCTTTGACCTTATAACCCTAAAATTCCCAAGAGAATCGCTGTCAGGTAGAACATGCATGCAGAACTGTAGATATGTACTAAATTTCATGATGATACCTTGAGTCACCTTCGCAATATGGACCAAGAAATGAAATTTAGCACTTTCACTTGACCTTTGGGCAAGAAACTTCCAAGAGAATCTCTACTGGGTTATACATGTATATATCAAGTTTCAAGAAAAATTGGGCAGGTATTGTATTTGAATATGAGGGAAAAGGTGAAATTATGAGAAGTTGACCTTGACCTTTGACCCCTGATCTTTGACCCATCACCCCCACATTCCCTAGATAATCATCGCTAGTCAGTACATGCATATGTACAAAGTTCCATGAAGATAACTTGAACCATTGCCAAGATATGGAGAAAAACGTAAAATTTTAACATTTTCACTTGACCTCTGACCTTTGACCTTTGACCTCATGACTCGAAACTCTCTCTGGAGAATCTTCATTTGGTATTACATATATACACCAAGTTTCAAGAAAAAAAAAAACCTCCAGGCATTGCATAGATATGGTGGAAAAAGTGAAATTTTGAGCATTTGACCTTGACCTTTTGACCTTTGACCTTGAGCATGTGCCCCAAAAAGTTGATAGGTACAACTTCGCCCACTCATGCATATACATACCAAGTCTCATTAGGATACCTTTAAATGTTTTTTTAGCTACACTGTCCACAAAATTATATTATATTTGATGTACATTCCTTCATTGAGAAGTATGACAATAAATTGAATTGAATTGAATTGAAAATTCATTACGGACGGACGGAAGGACGGACGGATGGAAGAACGGACGGAAGGATGGACAACTCGAAAACATAATGCCTCTGGCGACACTTCGTGGCGGAGGCATAAAAATTGATTTTTGCAATGCCATGCAAAAAACGATAATTCTTGTGGTGTGGACATATTTTTTATTTTTTTTTTTAACTTTTGCAATCAGCATTGTAATGCAAAAATCAGTGCATACATACAATGTAATATATATGGGCCGTGACGCGAGAAAAGGGCCCTTAGGGCATTAAATACCGAAAATGAGTTTTCACCTCCACATTGTAGAAGGAACTCTGACGCATTTAAATATGCAAACCTTTTCCTGAAATTCCACTCCTAAATGCCCCAATGACGACATTCAAAACAGCATGTTTGGCCCAAATCCTGTCACTTTTTAATGCGTCTTTGCATGTGCGCGCAGTTTTCTAGTTGATCTATTTTGCGCGTATTGCTTTGTCAAACTTCCGCGCCGTTTTCTGGCGTTTGCGCGCAGCGGTGCTAAGGGCCCTTTTCTCGCGTCACGGCCCATATATATATATATATATATATATATATATCGTCGCTGGGGTGACAAGACCTTGTATCTGCAATTTTGGTGAAAATGACTTTTTTGGATTAATGGTCAAATAATGCGTGAAGTGATGTCCTGTCCAAATCCCAACTGTCTTACTCCAAAAATGAAGCCACCAAGGCATGTCAAAGGAAAGGCTATCCCATTCACTATAGTGCTTTGGCCGCCATGTTTTTTGGCTCTCCTGAACATTTGACACTTTGTAGATACGAGGTCTTGGCGACGATATATATATATATACCAACTTTTATGAAATGGGGCCCGGGTGTGTGTGAAAAATACACAAAGATATCTTCTTCTTTTTAAATCTCATAATGCAACACCCCCAAGAGGTCTGAACACTCAGGTGTCTGCAGTCATGCTGCAGTCATTGTGGTCATTGTTAAGGCAGGCACAGACTGAGATTCACAGTGCTTTACTTACAGCCAACTGATTTTGGGGCAGTGGCAATAAATCCAATTTTTACTTTGTGATGCAAAAACTAATAACTCCTGTGGTGAATGCAGCTAAAGACAGATTTGACGAAAGGAATATTGAGAAGGTAAATACGCTTTGACAAAAAAATTGCAGTGAGTGGAAGAAAAATGTGGATGTGTGTGTGTGTGTATGTATGTATGTGTGTGTTGTGTGTGTGTGCGTGTGTTTGCATTGATGTATACGTGTTGTGTATATTAAATGCTGCATAGTACACAAATTAAGGAGTTATATCATTATATAATCACTACCAGTATGTATTGAGCAAGACCAGCGTACTAATGCTGATTGCAAACAAATGGCTTATTCATTTGCCAAGGTCTGTTCAGTGGCCTTCAAAGTAGGCCATAAAAATGGCTTACCCTTAAAGTGCACTCTCCTGTCAACTGATCTCTTCATAATTCATACTTCTCATGTGAACATCCGTGTTCAGGATATTATATAACAATCCAAAAGAAAAAGAAAGCAAGCTAATATCATCCGCATCAAATTTCATTACTCGTATTCACGGTGACGTATTGCAATCATAAGCTGGTTGTTTTCACAAGGCCAGAATTGTGGTTTGGGTAAAGGACTGGACATCACGATACACAGAGCAATGTTTCCCGTGAAACATAATAGAGGTAGTATCAACAAAGACTAAATTCAATCAGTCAGCTTGTAAAAACAACTGTCAAATGATACATCCTTATCCTCTTGATTACTGAATGAAAGTTCACTCTCATCATCTCTGTTGCTTTGTATAAAAAAAAAGTGGGGATGCCAACAGAGAAGGCAACATCACTCATAGTAGATAAGCAGAGATGAGAAGAGAAACAACAATGGCAGAATTATTAATTCAGACAAAACAAAACAAAAACAAAACTAGAAGAAAACCGACAAACAGATCCACTGCAGCAGGAGCAGACACACAGGCAGGGTAGGAAAAGAGACACCATTTAAACCTGAACCCTATGAGACAACTTGCAAAATATATGGTATGTTTACATCTCAAGCAGCCCATTTAAAAAAACAGACTAGATTACTGGGTAAGCTCAAGAATTATTCTCAATCAGATAAATCAAAAAAGAAAATATTAGTCAAGATGAAAACTTGATGGATTATTAAAACAGGAAATAAAGGCATCAGAAGAACTGATTTACGGAGAATTCAGAAAAGTAAAGGCAAGCAATATAATTGAAAACATTCATACTTCGGACAACGACAAGAATTTCACAGCAGAAAACTGATGGAAGAGGTTTTCTTGAGGGAAGAAAGGTTGCTCTTTTTTGGGGGAGGGGTTGTCGACACTAAAATCAATTATAAAAATACATGTAGAATTCACTTTAATCTCCTTCATCAAATCACAAGAAAACACAAAGTCAAACAGTGCTAAAATAAGTAGACAGTACATAAATGTCTCCCAAATAAGACAGAATGAATGGGCTATTCAAACTTGAACACACTTGAACAATGTTGTAATTCTTCTTAGATCTCTACACCCAAGCCTTTCATAAACACTTTCAAGATCCAGGCATAACAATCACAAACATTGCTAAACATCAGGGCTAATGTACACAGGAGGTGTCAAGGAAAACTGGAGAGTAATATGAGGCTGTAATTGCAGGCATCCAAAAATGACCTGCCACTTTCCTCCACTGAATGGAGGAAATAGGCTGTCGCTGGAGGCACCTCATGTCAACACTCAACTCATTAGTCATGCCCATAAATTGGTAGCCTGTGCTCCACCTTGGCGGGGAGAGAGAAGGGGGCAGTCACAGAAGTCAAAGGCTCAGAGTCAAGCTGGACAAACAAAACCGCACTTTCAGTTTTAGAGCGTGAAATTACAGAAAGATCAAAAAGATTCTTTGCAAAGCGCGTCTGCCACGCAGTCTACACAATTTCCTCTCACTGCCATTCTTACAACTTAAGATTTGTGAAATCTGAAGGGCTAAAACTTTCTAGCATGCAACCAACCCTCTGTGTTTGGACACATATTGCATTTCGTATAAACACCAACAAGTTTTATTCCCTTGTATCGAGAGAGAGAAAAGGTGCATTGTACAGCTTCGCAGAAGAAAATCAAAATGGCACACTGATTCAAAGTACAAAGTCATAGTTAGGATGCTGTCAAAACTGAGAGTAATCTGATTCACAACATTTTGTATGATTTTTAAGAAAATTTGCAGTTGCCATGGTAATGCATTATGTGCTGACGAAAAAGGTGTTTTCAACATCTACCTACAATAGCAGTCACACATGCCATATTTGGGGTTAAATGCTCAAAAATTGAGGGAGCTAGGTTAACCCACATATTTTTGTATGATTTGTATAAAACTGCTATTGCCATGGCAACAGATTTCTAAACACTAACAAAAAGGTTGTCTAGCAAAACTATACATGACATTGATCGCATATACCAAATTTCAGCTGAATTGCTTTACTACAGAAAGTAGTTCGATCCACAACCTTTTGCGATTTTTACAAAAATTTGCTGTTGCCATGGCAATGCATTACCGGATACTGAGGAAAAAGATGTCTTCCACATCTACCTATGATAGCAGTCACACATGCCAAATTTTAAGTCAATTTCCCAAACAATGAGAGAGTAGTTCGAGCCATGACATTCTGCAGTATTTAATAAAAAATTGTCATTACCATGGTAACACACAACTCCATAAAGAAGAAAGAGGTGTCTCGCACATTTACCTATGTCAGTGGTCACACATGCCAAATTTGACGTCAATTGCTCAAAAAATGAAAGAGTAGTTTGAGCCACAAGATTTTGCACCGACTGCCCGGCCATCCAACCTCAGAGTGATTCCTATATACCTCCATACACATTATCTGTGGGTGGGGGTATGATAAATTTTAGTAAAATTTTGATGAAATTACTTCAAACAGCTTAAGGGACACTGATTGTGAAGTAATAATATAGTCTTTATCCAAAACTCTCCCTTTTTTCCTCTCAATTTTCCCTGAAAACGTAATCAGCGAATGATCCCTGTGAAACTCCATCCTTGACAACTTCAGACGAAAATTTGATTAGCTCCCCTTTACAGCTGTTTTGTGATAAAAATAAAAGAAAATAGTCTTGACGAACAAAAAACCCGAAAGCATAACTCCAGTACCCCTCGTACTAATAGATTTTCACAAACCTGCTGAGGGTAAATCAGTTGATGCGTGTGAAATGGATTCTAAGTAACCTTGCAGAAAATTACATTTAAATCACATGACATTTTCCGAAGGTTCCCTCAGAAGTGATCCCAGTAAGCCACTTTGTTTCCTTCTCTCACTTAATCTGAAATGTACAAATACATAATGAAAGCTTGGACCTCAAATGCATGCTCCCACACCTTTGTATTTAGGCCACTCACATCTCAATCAAGAACATGATATCCCCTTTCCAATTTCAATTACTGGCATTTAAGTAGCTGAAGAGTGGATGAGCAGCCACCAGCATATGCCCCAGATGAAATCCATTATGGAGTAGCTTCAATGATGGAAAGCGCCTCCCCCGTCCTCCCTCCCTCACACCAATAAGATGCCCAGCACTCAAATTGCCCCCTCAAGGTCCCAGTAATGAGTTTTTATTACTTAACACTTTAATCTGTCATCAAGGATAAGCAGGCTAATCTGGCTTGTTAGCATTGCATGATTGGAAAGGCTGGTCACTTGTGTGCTACAAGCATCTCGTTCATTCCCGGCTGGTGGACGGGATGACATGGTTTTAGTGGGAGGGTGGAGAGATGGAGGTAAGTATGACAGACAGATGTGGACAGAGGTGACTACAGAAAGAAAGAAAGAGAGAGAGCAAATGGAATAAACAGATAACCTGAGAGTATGTGTCAGTTGAGTGGATGTGATACACAATGAGTGTATGTATGTTTGTTTGTTTGTTTGTTTGTTTGTGTGTGTGTGTGTGTGTGTGTGTGTGTGTGTGTGCATGATTGAGGTAGAGAGATAGAGGGAATGAAGGAAAGACAGGAAAGCACAGACACAAGACAAACTGATGCAATAAGAGCAGAGAAACAATCTCATGATCTGCCACAAACAAACCGGAAACTAAAGTCGCCAATCTAACATATTCATAGCACTAACTTAGCTTTATCACTTTAGGTTGATAGAAGATTTGTAAAGATTCAATTATATTTGGGATTTGTTTGGCTCCCCCCCCCCCCCCCATACCAGGGAATAGTGCTCCAGGGGGCCCACAGGTGGAGAATGGTGCCCATTTGGACAAATATCCATTCTATCCCCCTAGAGATAGCACCTGCCAAGTTTGGTAAAAATACATGTTCAAGAAGATTTTTGGAACCCCCTCCCTTCCTGGAGCACCTAGGGGGCACTCTTGGATCTACAAGAACAAACTTTGAGCTATAGCCATCAATGTACTTATTTATAACATTAACTCAGTTCTATCACTGGTTCTAGAGAAGAAGATTTTTGTTGGATTGTCTGGGGCCCCCAGTTGGGGCCTGCTGCCCATTTGAACAAATTGAGATCCTATCCCCTTAGGATACTAACTGCTAAGTTCAGTGAAAATCTGTCATGGTGTTTAAAGAAGAAGATGAAAGTGTAAAAAGTTTATGCATGACACACGGCGGATGCCAAACGATGAATGATCGCAATAGCTCACTTGAGTCTTTGGGAAAGGACCGCTAGAAATATGTTTTATATTTAATCCAGTGTATGGATACTTTATAATGTCATATCTCAATGCATCCACTCAAACATTGGACATTCATACATGCACCAGGACAAATGTGCCAGAAAGCTTAAAGATTTATTAACTAAGTTTTCTGGACCTTGAATTGTAAAATTTTTATCTATTTTTACTATCTAAATACCTATTATACTTATTCCTGACTGTAGCTCCCTCATTGTACAACCAAAACCACTTAAACCATGCTGTGCCATTAACAAACAATGGGAAATAGATAAGATACCATTGGATGACGTAGAATGTTGCCATGGAGGAATGTATCATCTCACATGTAGAGCAATCTAGACCTGACGAACTCCTAGTTACTTCTTCAAGTTCTTATGCATACATCTAAACATTGAGCATAGATGCTGACACACAACCAAAAACAAACAGAGTGCGCCACAATGGCACATCTCACGAACCCCACATAGTATATTGCCACATACTCAAACGGGAAGTCGTTTGCTAGGAACATATTCAGAGAGCGCAGACCCCAAACTGTGATGTCTATTCACTCATACCCAAACAAACATGAAGGGCGCTTTAAAAACTGGCGCCGGGGAAAATATTGAGTCAAGTGGAGATGGAAAGAAATGAAGAGGAACACAGGGAGAGACATTTGCCCTACTCAAACATACTCATAATCAACTCAACTCACCTCTCCACTGCTGGCTACGTGACGGGCTATCGATGAATTGATTGAATTCTTCAGCATGGCTTGGCTGGAAAATTAATGGGGGAAAAAAAAAATGATAACCAAAAGACAAAGGAGAAAAACAAATGATACTGTTCACAACACAATGTCTCATACGTCACTATAAATCTTGATTCTGTCGTGCAGTAGCAACTAATGAAATCAGTCTTATCGGACGTATGCCCCAAAGATTAGATGTTTCAGGTGTATTTGTAATGTCATGGTCATTCGAAGATTTATTACTGGCAATCATATGCCCAATGGGAATTTAACATCAGCATGATGTGGCAGAGAAGAAAATATATATTACATACATGCACCTCTGATGCTTTCTGCTTCTATTTCTTTATTTCGGCATCACAGATATATTCTAGTCCAAAGCTATGTGATATTGGGAAAAAAAGTCTTCCGAGCCAATGACATCTGCATTTTAGTGCATTTATTTGTAAGAAATGGGAATACATTTTAGAAAAATATAGGTCTAGCAGGTGTGGGTGAAAGTCACAGGTCCACTATTCTCCCTATGATATCTGCTCAAAAATACACCCTGCTATGGTAAGACATACACTGTCATCATCCAAGTAGAACACATGAAGCCATGCATGAAAATGCATTCACCATTCCCCAAAGCAGCAACATTCTAGAACCATCTCTTGCGCATCTGCAAAACTCGGCAAAGGAGGCCCCGAGTATAGTACCAGACAGAACTGGGGTGACTTCATTGAGCATTAGTATGATCCGACTAAAACATGATACATACTCTATTGTCTTGATCGACTCCACATCGTCATCCATCAGTGCGAACCCCTTCAAGAAGCTGATTTCCTGCTTGAAAGAGAAGAGGGAAAAGAAAGGAGGAACAGATGAGAACCTGTACGAACACTCCAGTGGAAATAAAAAATGGAAATATCACAGTTCATGCATGATTCCAGACTGATAAGGACAGATACATACATTACACAAAGGCGGACATGTTTTAAAGGTCTCAACATGTTATTATCAAACCCACGTTGAAGAGTGCTTGTAATTCAATATACACCTACAAATGTAGTCAACTGTCAAGTATACTTTGATATGAGCTTATAATGACTTTACATACTTACAGTCTGCAATACTTTCTTATTGCAGTGAGTGGAAAAGAAATACAATACATATATGTCATTATTCTACTAAAAATTAGAATAGCAAAATGCATTACACTCCTTGTCCCCCTTCAAGTATTTTGTTTTCCAATCAACTGACCCTGGTAGATTCCCATCAACATGGAATTGCAGACCATGTATGTCAACAAAACATGGCAATCCATATACTCATATGTTCAAACCAAGTACTTAAAAAAAAAGGAGAGAGAAAGATTCTAAGAAAAGTATGTTTCAGAAACAGCAGTGTACCAGTTTAACAAAGATTCAGTAATCGGGGCACAATATATGGTCTCACACCCACAAAACAGCTGATTGGATACCTATTGTGTTACGTGAATTACAATTCATGCACAAATGAATCAATCTTTCTTCTTTTTCTTTTTCTTTTTTTTTTGTACACTTCCCTCTTTCCCACTTTGATACTTCTGAAATGGGAGGAACCTCAAAATGGCAAGCATCATATCTTTGCTTCAAGGTGAACCCAACACCGAAAGATCTGACACTAACTTCACGTTCAACCATGCAGAAACATCTGTGTTGACTCTACATACTTGCATTGCATAAACAGTCCCTTGATATACTTCCCTCCACAGTGTGCTGATATTATTACAAGGATTTTTTTTTTTCAATCTCAGAATGCCTTGACAAAGTCACTTCATGCAGGAGAGGGAAGGAGGGAAATTGATTTGATTTCAACTAATATTTTTCTCTAGGCAATAAATCCTCTTTGCTTTGATAGACGTAAAAGCTGAGAGGTTTTAGATCTCAATAGTAACAACAACAAACCCCCCCCCCCCCCCAAAAAAAAACAAAACAAAACAAAACAAAACCCAAAGAACAACAATTCTTAAGCAAATAAGCGAGATGCAATGGAAACACTGTTTTGGCTACAATGATTTCAACAGTTTTTGACTTTGTACACATGGGGATTTGTCCATAAATTATTCATGGCATGTTTTTTTTTTTCCTGTTGTTTTGAAATACAACATTTAATACCACACTGAAGTATTTGACTGAAAAAGCCATTTTTATTCAGCTTTTCACGAGAAATAATTTTGCAAATGCCTGATCACTTCAAAGGTAACAAGAAAGTAAAGCTTCTGGGTTACATAATTGATATATTAGGTTAAAATAAAAACAACTGAAAATTCAAAATACCCTACAAGTACAAAATGATTAAAAAACAACAACAACAACAACCTTTAGACTCTTGCATACTTATATGCCCAGGAAGCCAGATTCCACATTAAGATATGCTATTCCTCACCTCAAACCAAATAACTGACAGTCTCAACAACTCTGACAAACATCAGAATCATCATACGTTTTTAACCAGGTCTGTATCCGATAACGGGGGTGCCCAGAATTACCTCACAGCTCCCACAGCAATAGCTCTCACACCTTCTCATCATCTGACAACAAATTCAGTCAATGTAAATCATCAAAATCACTTCATCTACTTTCTCTTTTTATTCTTTCTCCTTCACTACTAGCATCAGTAAACTGTTAGTGTTAGATTAAATGTCTCAAAACTTGGTTGTTACCAAAACACAGAAAAAAGACAGAATGTTCACCTGTGATGCAAAACTATCAAATGATTGCTAATATTGAACAGGTTCAGAAATATGTCAAAGACATGACAAGTGTCAACACAAAGAAGAAGCAAGATTCAGCTGAAAACGGCTACTGTAATGGTTTCCCCTTGTTTGGCAGCTGATCTTACTACAAAAATGTGGCAGTTTGTGCACAGTCAATCTCGCATGAGTTCCTGTATGAGCCAGAATCGGAGCTACATACAACCTACTGACTCTTACGTCCAACAAAGTGACTGTCATTCATTCAATTGACCAAGTTTGCCGGTCACACTCTCCCTTCCCATTATCAAAACAAGAGCACCAAAGCAGAAAATGCAACAATGGCCAGCATTAGGCATAATCCAATAACTGGCGTGAATGCGCTAGGCTACAGCTTTCCAGCCCAAAACATGCTTAGACGACACAGGTGCAACACCTGTGGCAAGTGTCAAGATTGGATTCGCAAATTGGTATGTAAAGCAAAGGGAGAAAACGTTAAGTTCAAAAAAAAAAGAAAAAAAAAAGAAGAATGCAACCCCACAACTCTTCATTTAATCTTGCAACTGTCAATCTTAATGCTATTGAGGTTGTCTTGTTTTTTTCTTCAGCACATCCCCCCCCCCCCCCTTCCCAGGTAAACAAGAAAATCAAAATCATGCTGGACTGCTCTCTATTAAAATCTTCAAAATGAAGGCAGGAAAGACATGCAGTAGTCCATGATTTGCCAAGAGCTTAAATCCCTTACAAGCCTTATCCCTGTAACTATTACGGAAAAAAAAAAAGAGGGTAGTAGTATCCAGGCCTACCAGTACCCCAAAGCACACAATCATTTATTTAAGCTGAGAGCATAGAAAATTAAATATATTAAAACAGACTAGCTTGCCTAGATACAAGAGGACAATGACTTCATTAGTTGCACATATTTCCATCTTCCTTTACTTGTGTCTAATAAGCTGTAGACAAAACAAAA
The DNA here is from genome assembly GCF_964275005.1 of Diadema setosum. Lineage (NCBI taxonomy): Eukaryota > Metazoa > Echinodermata > Echinoidea > Diadematoida > Diadematidae > Diadema > Diadema setosum. The sequence continues at coordinate 34,950,544 of NC_092702.1, read as the reverse complement.
CAATGTCAAGACACTCCTGAGATACCAATGAGTGTTTCAGGGGAAGAGAAACTAAGAGTATTTTCAGGCAAAGTAAACAGGCCAATAACAGAACCCGTTGCTAGGTTGCTTATAATTCCTCATTCTACTCTCTGATATATCTGACTTGACAGTGCGAGGAAAATTATTGACACTGTCATTATTGGTAGGAGACAAACAACATATTCTTGGAACTCATTATACTTTGGCAAAAAAAAAAATAAATCATCTAGAAATTTCTCATTGTCAAAGCATTGTACGAATAGGATATTGCATCCCCACTGTATTTGTTCATGGAATGTAACCGAGAATTTTCATTTCAAATGTGTGAGGATTTTGTGGCCGTCATATACTTCATGAAAAAAAGAAAATGCTCATTTAGTTGCAGTTGACAATGAGGTCCCTTGGCTTCAGCGCATAATTGGGAAGTTCAATTTCACAAGATATTGGCATGTTCACACATCCTATACAGCCCACTTCCTTTGAACAAGATTCATGGGGGCAAGCTAATTTCAACCTACAAAGTTGTACACTGATACAGTAGGTATATGAATTTCAGGTTGATTTTTTGTTTGAAGAATTCATAAACATCTATTGATATTTCATACCTTATCTTTGATATTGGAATTCCATTCTATATTTAGCCTTAACCAATATAAGTGGCTTTCATTTCATAGTTTCAGCAAAATATTACTCTTTATTCATTCCTTTTGTGAGCCACTTCGTGAAAATGAGAAAAATAGGGAAATTGTCTCTCAGAGCTTTGTATGTGTATGGGTACACCTATGTTTGTTCCATCTTTCGATACCACCCCTATCTCAGGACTGCACTAAATTTCTACCCCCCCCCCTTTTGCAGGCTTTTCACATTTTGTTTTTCCTGCCTTGTAGACCCCCCCCCCCTTAATCAAGAACATTGCTCAAGGCACCCATCCCCATTTCAACTTCCTATCTCAAGACAGACACCCATCCCCAACCTCCCTACCTCATCTTAAGCAAACTGTCATCACAACACCTTAAGAGAGATTTTTTTTTTTTTTGGGGGGGGGGGGGTTAAGAACAGGTTTTTAAACAGGATCTTAGAACTTATTAGACATTTAAGAAATCAAACAAACACAAATTAATAATCTCATAACATTAATGTCTGTTAATTTGTAGAAAAAAACCCTTTAAATAGAAAGTCAAATACACCACTTTTTTTTAACAATTCTCCCAAAATTTTCTGCACAAAAGGTGTCCTTTAGCCAGAGATTCACAGAACACACTTGTGGTCCATTTGACCCCTAAGTTGAGTTGGGGGCCGGATAAATATACTGTACATACACAAACAATATATGTGGGTGCGTGTTTATATCAATGTAACAATGAATTGTGTTTGGTTTACACAAAACAATAAGACACTGTTTCTCTACCAATTTCAGTATATTGCTGCACAATAGAATCAACACCTCAGAGAATTTTCCAATAATTCCTCCTTTCATTCTATTTTTTCTTTCTCTTGGGTGGTGGTGGTGGTGGTGATGGCGGTTAAGACTTACGCAAACTTGAAATACAAAGGAGCATGATAGTGCTGTATCAACTTAACATTTCGTCATCATGTGAGACACAACAGTGCACTAACCAAAGAAGAAAGGGGAAGGAAGAAAAAAAAATGCATGGATGAATGCCACTTTCTTGGGAGGGTGAGGGTTGGGGTTTAAAGGACAAGTCCACCTTCATATGCGTGTGGTTTGAGTGAATGCAACCATATTAGTAGAACACATCAGTGAAAGATTGGGGAAAAATCGAACAATCCGTTCAAAAGTTATGAATTTTTAAAGTATCTGTGCAGTCACTGCTGGACGAGAAGACTACTAAAGTGTTTGATGTCACATGCATACAACGATACAAGGAAAATACAAAGAGAATTCCACAAAACTTTACTTTCTGAATAAAGTGCACATTTCTTCGACCTGTTACTAACGTATGTTAAAGGTAATATTATTCCCCCTGTCTTCTAAAAGAGAGAAGTCGAGTATTCTTTTGTTATGCGGGAAAAGTGAAAATATGCTGAATTTTCTTTATTGTTTCTTTATATCGTTGTACACATGTGACATCACAAGCTATATAGTAGTCTACTCATCCAGCCGTGTCTGAGCAGGAACTTCAAATATTCATAGCTTTTGAACGGATTGTCAAATTTTCCTCAAACTCTCACTGATGTGATCTACTAATATTGTCGCATTCCCTCAATCCACATGTCTATGAAGGTGAGCTTGTCCTTTAAAAATAGCCTTGGGATAGGTTGGGGTCACGACCCTGAAACACCACAGTTTGCACAGGTCCTTCTTGAACAGCCACAGATGTGTGTATGTCAGACAGGTTGTAAGGCTACAGAGACTACACCTAACCCAAACATAATGCTACATATCCAGTCTTGCAAGTGTATCATGGAGTTTCATGCATATATCAACTCAACTTTTTTCTATCTCTACAGACAAAAGTGTCTAACTTGTTTAAAGGGTTGGGTGGTGGTTGGTTTTTTTTTCTGTTTAACTCATAGAGAATGAAAACGAGAGCATCTCTTGGGAAAAAGAAATCAATGCTGCTTGGTATAAGAAGCACAAAACAACAAGGGGATATCCAAATAGTAGGATATGTTGACTTTATCTTGACTAACCAACAATCCAACAGAGACCTGAAGACTCAATGGAGTACATACATGCTGGATTGGAAACAAAGGGGAGGCTTTGTGAAGTTGCCACAGTTTTCTCTAGGTACATTTGCAAAGCCTGCATTGCTCACTCAAGTTTCTCAGTTATCTACTTAATTCTTACATGTATGAAACTTTCGGTATCGAAAGTGCAACTAACATATTGTTTACTCCATCAATTGCATTGATGTGAATATCTTTGAAATTGTTATGCCGTGACCCAGTACATAAGTGCTCAAAGCATCAGTTTGATTAAAGATTCAACTACATGTATATAACCAAAAAAAAAAAAAAAAGAGTAAAGAAAATCCACCTTTATAAATCATGCACATACCCATATATTAATCATGAAGTGCTACCTCTTCATAAAAAACTCTTTTATCTTTTTTTTTTAATGCTTTAAAGAAGACAATGAATTTGTCATTCTACTGCTCCTTATACTGGAGTTAAGATTCACTGCCATAAAATTGACATCATATTGTAACTTCACATCTACTGTAGAAAAGACTGTGGCATAATTGTGCCATATGAAAAAAAAAGAATATATATATATGTATTTGAGAAAAAAAAAACTATGAAAAATCAGTGAAAACAGAGACAGCAGTTGGGAAATCACACAGCAAGGGTCTGAACTTGGGAACAGTAAAAAATGGGATGGGGAAAATACTAAACTCATTAAGACAAGGTAAAGCCTGATGGAATGGGAGCAACGGATTACCTTGACTGGTTCCCGCAAGTTTAGAGTTAATCTCCTCAACTGTAGGCAGGCATACAGCAGGGGAGAGAAAGCCAAGAGGTGGACAGACATACACACCAACAGATCTATAGAGGGTGAGGGCAATGTGGAACACCCCTTGCCCTCTGCTTTAAAGTCACACAACTTGGAAATTGTCTTATTCTAACAGGATCATTGTTCAATCTGTCTCCTGTCTCATTCTTAAAATAGCTGCCTCCAAATCCACTCAAATCATCTTTGCAAAGGTGGTTTTGTAGTGATAACAGCAACACTCAAACAGACTGATAAATACAGGGTACACTTTTATCGGGAAAACAGAAAAGCAAGTAATTCTTTTTTTTTTTTTCCTTTGGCTTATCAAATCTTGTCAAACTCAATGATAAAGACATGCATACATTTTGACAAAATGATGCAGGGCACTCTCACAATTTATGATAACACATATCATTTGATTAAATGGGTCATTTAAACACTGCTTGGCCACCAAGAACTTCAAGAAAATTGGGTATCATTTTGTGAAATAATAACAGAGCTATTTCATTCCTTTGGAAAGGGAAAGAACTGGTTATGTCAAGGGGAAAGTAGTAAAAACAAAACACTGAAACAGGGTAAAGGTGTGAGGTATAGAACCAGCTTTGAAGAAGAGACATAATACTCATTGAAGCATCCAAGTATAATATTTCAAGGTTTACAACTGATAGACACTGCAAACCAAGAAAAGATAAACAGAGGTAGTAAGATGAGAATAAATGCACAAGTTTATACTGTGTTTGATGTATCAGCATCCATACATGAATTTGGAACACAGACATTTATAAAGTCGATATCAATAACTGCGATAACGAGAAATGACTTAACATTTAAATCCCTTGCCTGTGTAATATTCAGGGCCTGGAGTATGTGAGTGCTGGGCAACATTCTGGCTACAGCATCTTGTTGGGATGTTGCATTCAGGTCACTTTTTGATACTGACTTTGAATAATCAGTTTCTATGTTAACTCTAATTGCTTATTATATATGGAGGAATTCATTTCCACTTGATATAAAGATTCAATCAAAGCTTTCGTTTGTTGGGAAATGACTTTCAATTAAATTGGAACTTGGACATAGCACATATTGAAAAAAACAATAAAACAGACTGATTCATCTTTATGAAGAATAAATTTTTAATGCAAAAAATAACATATGGATATGTCAATATATAGATATTCATCATACACAATACATTAATCTTACTAACTCCAAAACAATACAACATATATCAAGAGATTAAAACCAAAAAACAGGATGGTTAATTGAAATTGCAGTCTCACGGCAGGTCATCACACTACATGCTTCAAGTAGACAGGGGGGAAAAAGAATTGATTAGTATGAGCTTTATGCATGCAGTGGTTATGATGGACCATACATTTTCTTGTGCACACAGAAAGAAACAAAGCAAGATTAAGCAATGAGGTGCCTCTATCATAAAAAGGCGTGAAGAACTGGGTGAAACTGTATCCATGTGGTGGAGCACACACACACGCACACCATCACACTAAAAACAGACTTTTCATTCCGAAGCGTTGTCGTTATTATTGTGTTACCTTAATGTCATTCGTTGGCGCATCAAAACTGGAATACAACGCTATTGAATGTCGCTTTCCTCCTGCCATTCTCAGCTGGCTGGGCAAGCTCTAGCGCAATGAAGAAAAATAAAAATAGCAGTGCAGGAAGAAAAACAAACAAACAAACAAACAAACAGACAGACATGAGATGTAAAATGCAATGACAAGTGAAAAAGTGAAGTGATAATAGTCTGACACACAAACAAAAAGAAATCAGATGAGGATTAATGTAGAGAGGTGCACAGAAAGCATTGTTGAAAAGAGAAATGGAAGAGAAAAAGAGCGGTGCAAGCCTGAAGATTTAACACATCTTGCATTTTGTGGAGTTCTTGTAAAGTGTTTTTCCTTTTGCCTGTTCCTTACACTCACCACCAGTACACATCCTACACCATAAAAAGGTATTGAGCCATTCACAGTTAATACCGGCAGGGGCAAAGGCCTCTGCCGGCACAATTTTCAAGAGTCATCATTTGGTTTCACACCTATTTTTAGTATTCTGCTGGCATTGACATTTTCCTGGGCTACACAGGTCCTACATTCAGCATCACAAACACGGTGCTAAGCTATCAGCTTTGAAACCAGTGAAGATTGCGTGAGGTTTTCTCTCAGCGATTTGTCAACATGCACGAGTTGATGAACCATCACCTAAAAGTGATAGCCAGTAGCATCATGTTTGATGGGCATGCACAGAAGGGAACTCTTTACTATCCATGTGTTTACTGATAAACTGAGCATGTGCAACATGCCAGAGCTCTATGCTCTTACCCTTTATGCATCCAGACACAGAGCTTTAAAACTTGCCAAGTTTTTCATCAACATTCTGAAATCCATCCAAATTTGACCTTGCACAGGTCCATCCAAATCTGAGCATGTCTCTCTGAACAGCATTAACATTTCCATTCTAAATCACATGAGGTCAAATTCCTAGCAGTATTTCTATTATTAGTGCCATTCTCATTGCAATAAAAATAACACGAATAACACATCGTGACCCAAATTTTGAATTTTTTACACCAAGAACAGAAATAACACAATTTTTTTTTGTGTGTGTGTGTGGGATGTGTGAGTTGGGTCGTGATCCAAATTGTACAAACTAGTGCAATTTTTTTGCAAAAAGACAGGGAGTTGTGTAGTGAGAATGGTGACCGCAAAAGAAAAGAAAAAAAAAGAGATTTTATATCCCACAATACACCCCGCCCGTCGCTCCTAGCTATTTTAATCATGTCATGGCACACCACAGCGGGGCCTATATTGAACGGGTCTTGAGACATAGACTAGTAAGCATACTATTCATAGCATGCACAGGTCAGCCCTTCGTAAATAATCGTGACCCAAAAAGTCTTGTTTTCTTTACAGTGAAAACACTGAATCAAAAAGACGCAACTCTGATCGCGACCCGATATTCGACATTTTTGCTATGAGAGCAGCACTAATCAGAACAAACATTGATCTGAAAACTGCAATGTTTATACTAAAATCCCAACATTCGCACCATGACACTTCAAAAAAGGTGAGATACTTTTGTTTGAATTTCTACAATTTATATAAAATGAAGTACTAGTGCGCATTAATATCATATGATGAAAGCCTTTAAAAAAAAATGCTGAGCAAAATGTGATGAGCCTGGTTTATGAGAAGTTGGCACTAATAATGTGTTCCATTTGCAGTTCACATATTTTATGACATAAAATGTATGACCCACATCTGGGATCTTGCCACATCAAAGTTTAAATGGCATATTGGGTTACCCACTCAAGAATCATGTATACGAGTTACATTCTAGTTGCACATAACTGGCCAGAAACATAATATGTGCAACACTTCTGGGGCAAAGATTTATTGTTCAGTAAATGTCACCAGTGAGACAATCATGAAATAAACATGTCTACTCCACTTCATTGAAAATTTATATACATTACAGTGTCATCTACACAGCGTTATGAGATGTGCTACAATTGCTCGTGAGGACGCAAGCTGACTTCAAGCTCCTGATTTGTACAAGAAGACTGACCTAGCAGCAAGGGCCATCATAAATCATTTCATAATCAAAGAATTTTCATGTTGAATTGATGTGTGCAGTTTTGAAATTAAAAATAAGAACAGCGAGAAGGGGGTGAGGATGGGGGCAATAGGAGGCCTCCACCAGAACAACTGTTCCCTCCTCCAGAGATGAAACACAAGGCAACATGTTTGCCCGCTGTGTTTTCCTCTCACTAAATTTATCACACAGGATGAGGACGGGCATGTGATAAGAGGGGATGGCCTGATCACCTCTCCCTTGCTGGGCAAGTCCACATGACGTCAATGGGTAGGGGATGCCAGGGTTGTCCTAAACTCAATTGGCCATTCGTCAATGTATTTTAGACGCCCTCTTTATGCTCCCTGTCCCGTTTTCTCTCTCTCCCCCCCCCCCTCCCTCCCTCCCTTTCATTTTCATTCTCTTTCTTTTTCTCACTCATTCTGTTTTTCTGTTTGAAGGCACCAATATATTAGCCTAATGTCTGATCAGACACTTTCCTTTCCCACTGGGAGGTTCTAGTCAACAACCAAAAAGGGGAAATACACACAACTAAAAAGTTCACAACCTACACAGTTTCTCAGAGTCTAAATTCCAAAACAATGGTAACACTGCTGAAGGTAAAATTCCTTCACATCAAACACCAGAAACACGCTCATCAATTCATGTGTTGACATTTTATTCGTTGCTCATGGCAATGTCACGTTTCAGTAGAAAATAATTCAAGTTAATTGCAACCACAAAACCCTTTATCACAATGCAAAGTATGCTTTGAAACAATGACAGCAGCACAAGTATTAAGCCCTTACAGACAGTCAAATATACCTGAATCAATTTTCTGTATGAGGTAGTATCACCCAAATCATATCCTTATCATAAATCTGATCAGGATATGAAATTTTTAAATTATCTGATTAAGATAAGACATATATTTATTTAGCAATTTCACTGCTTTTTAGTGATCACTCATGCATTCAATATGTAAAAAGAAGATCAAGTCATTGATTCTATCAGACATTTGTTTAGCTACACTGACTTGTGATACTGAACTAGCTTCAATACGTAATGATTGCACTCTTTGACAAAAGAACACTAAATTGCCTGTCAGTGGGGGAGAGCGCGGGATATATAAATCACTGAGCTTTTCATCTCCAATCATAGGTGCAATATGACAGCATGGGTGTAATTGGAGGCTTACAGTGAGGAAGATGATACAGAAAATTCAAGAGAGTATTAAGACTACTCAAATTTTCAAGATTACCACCTCTGCCTCGTGACAGCTGTTTCATAGAAGGGATTAAATGTAAATCAAACACATAAAAATATGTAAAATTTGAATTTGTGAGATAGATAAAAAAAATCTCAATTCATGTCCCCTCGCTACTTTTTATAATTTTCTATGCTACAGTGCAATATATTCTACAGCTCCTAGTTGCCACCAAATTATAGTAAGCTCAGCTTTGAGGAAAACAGAGAGGTTGTCTGTAAAAGAGAGAGAGATAGAGCTAGACAATCTGGCCAGCAAGACATAATACCTGACCTAGCTGAAGGAGATTTGATGAGATATAGATTCCCCACTAAACCTCTCCAGGGGAGATGCTTATCTGACAAAACGAAGAAGCTTAAAAATCTGGAGGAGCTCCCAAGAACCCAGCTTAAGTTGCTATCAATCACACAGGCTAGTTGCCTTACCCTTTGGACTGGAACCATCCATCTAAGCTAAGCACAAAATATTTTCTTGTGTATGTTATCTTTGCCTACTTTCTTCTCAGCCTATTTTCTTTCTAAACATGTTTTGGAAGGTATAGTTTTTTCCATTTCATGTTTTGTTGGGTCTTCTAACAAATAACATTTTTCTTTTGATTCACACATTCTTACCATTATTTAGTTGAAATTATCATATTGCAAAGGGTAATGATTTACAGTCAGTTGTGTCTGCATCAGATCTGACATTCCTTCCTACACAACAACAATTTTCTTTCAAATAAACAAGAATTCCCTCACTGATTACAATATAACTGAATATATGTGGAATTTCTCAATTTATTGCTTCTATTTCCTTTTCAAGCTGACAAAACTCTGATTATCACATGGATGTCCATGCATAAACACAAAATTTGCTCATATTTGTAATTAGTTAGTATATATATATATATATATATTGTCGCTGGGGCGACAAGACCTCGTATCTGAAATTTTGGTGAAAATTACTTTTTTGGATTAATGGTCAGATAATCAGTTAAGTGATGTCCTGTCCAAATCCTAGCTGTCTTACCACAAAAATTAAGCCACCATGGCATGTCAAAGGAAAGGCTCTCCCATTTGATACAGTGCTTTGGCTGCCATATATTTTTTTTTGCTCTCCTGAACATTTGTCATTTTGTAGCAATGAGATCTTGTCGCCCCAGTGACGATATATATTTTTCAATTAGGTACTGTTACTGTAAAAGTGCAATTTTTTGCGGTGTTGAAATTTTAGTGCAAGAAACTAGCGCAAAAGTAAGAGCATGAAAATATTTTTGTTTGCCATCTGTCCCAGTTGTTGATGTCTTGATTCTGCGGAATTAAAGACATGCGAAACTCATCTTACCTGGCTTAAGAGTGCGAAAAATTACTCACGCGAAAATCTCCACTTTTACAGTACTTTTTTTTATTCCAACTTAAGAGAAAAAAGGGAAAGATTGTGTGTTTTCAGTAATTTTAGGACACAAATCTTGCTTTTCAAGAGAATTGCTTTCTGATACCTGACTTCAATCTCACACAAACTGATTTCAGGTAAAGATAGATAAATGAATGATAATAATTATAACAAAACAAAGATAATAACAGTATAACAACACTGCAAACTGAGGCAAGCAGTTGCTGGGGCCCCTATTTCACATTTGGAAGTCTGACATAGAAGAAGAAGAAAAAAACCTTACTGTCAACCCGCATCAAGATCTCATTACATGACGAGAGTGCTCTTCAAAGCATTTGAACACTTCTCCACATGAAAAATAGCTATTGCTGCAATGCGCCGTAACCATTCCCTTCTTATCATTCCTGAATGCTGAGCACAGCAAAGAAAATAGACTCTGAGTGTATGTGTGCGTGTTTGTGTGTGTGTGAGTGTGTGTGTGTGTATGGGGTGTCATCTCTCCTTCTCTCTCTGTTTCTCTCTGGATGGTTTTCACGGTAGTGTGAGCAAACACCAGAAGGCCCCAAATGTGCATGTCAAAATGCTGCAAATCTCATTTTGACTCCACCGAGATCGTGGGTGAAACTGCCATTTGTCGGAGCTTTGTGTCAGGCTTAAAGAGATCTACGCAAGTGATAAACTTTCCCACAGAAAGAGATAGGGGTTCTGAATTTTGTGATATTTTCTGTTTCACTGGCATCGTACAGCAAATGCTATGCCTCTTCAACTGAGAACATTCTTACAACAGGGTGTGCCTTATGTCCTATTCCTCCGTCTCTCTTCATGTGCTTCCTTCTCTTTCATTTTGTTCATCATCTCTCCTTCTTCATTACTTTCTAATTTTACTTCTGCCCCTTCCTTCTTTTCTTCTTTGACTTTGTTTGATATTCGTTCCTCTTCTCTTTAATCTTTTCACTTCCTTACCTCCATTTTATTCCCTCCCTCTTCTTTTTCACATCTTCCTTTTTGTATCACTTCTGCCTTTTCTCTTTTTTAATCACTCTCCCTCACATTCTTATATTGAGAAGTGATATACTAAAACACAGAGAGAAAAGAAAGAGAAATAGTGCCTCTGGCACCCTTGGTGTATAAAAATCAAGGAATAAAACATAAACTGTAGGCATCCATTTCTCGCCTAAGCCGCTCACAGGAAATACTAGGACTCCAGATAACATTCGATACTACAATGAACATGATGTATGGGAGATGATAACTATACAAGCAAAGGAGTCTATTGATTTCCCTAACAAATCCTTCCCATCCCTCTAAACAAACTCGCTCTTAGTCATGTTCGTGAGTGACTCTTCATCTAGAATTTCTTGAGGCCTCTCGGCTAATGTAAAGGGCCTCACAAACATGGTCTGGGCGAAAAAGGGCAGCATTTCTGACAACTTGTAATGCATTTGTACAAGTGTTTCCTAACTTTTATTGAAGGTATCTGTCGTTTCACTAATTTCAATAGAATAGAAGTTCCGACAAATATGCCATGTATAGAGAAAACATTTTAAAGCTGATACACATTTTAGAGGCTAAATAATATGTTGGTAAAAATCTCAATGCTTGTATAGTGATTGATATCTAGTGACTGCTTTAATATGCATTGATAGTCAATCCACATACAAGCAGGAATAGACCATTAAGATGTCATGCTGTCATAATTTGCATTCAAATACTTTATCCCAGCTTAAAATTCAGAAGCATGTGTCTTGTTGCCGGCATTCTATGGGATCTGGTATTGATATTCACAGAAATTGGACCATTAGACAAAAGTTCTGGAGGAAGGGGCCCAACCGGGCTAAGTTCTCCAGGGCACGGAAACGTGATCCGATGCAACACGTTGAGTGCAGCTCCCAGCATGACTTGGCTATTAGCCTAACCATTTGGGAATAAGCTTCATATCCCTGTACCCCTTCTCACGCTGGAAAGTTTAGTAGCAATTATCCTTCAACTACCTCTTCCTCATCCTCTTCATTCTCCTCCATCTTCTTGCACTTCCCTCCCTTTTGCTGTGGGTTTTCAACTCTCATTTTGTCCTGCATGCTAGGGATATTATACAAAGCTCCCAACAGTCTGAGAGGACAGTATGCCAAAGCAAGACCATGAACTTGCCATGAGATTACAGGAAACAAACCAAAGTGATGAGAAATATTCACAACCCTACGTTTAGACAAGTGCCTTATAAAGCTCTCTATGACAATAATAATAGAAGCAAACAGCTTTCTTGTTTAATGCAGAGTAACAAAAACCTAATGGTTATGGAAGCCTTTTAATTGGACAATTGGCCCAATTTTTTTTATTCCCAGGTAAAGTTATAGGTTCACGTAACTCAAGCAAGTCCACATATGGAAGGTACGTTGTATAAGAGAGATATAGTCCATGTTCTGAATGCATACTGGTGGGTGCACTGCTATACGTCCTGTTAGCTTGTTTGGTACATCAGTAAACAATTTTCCATCATGCAATTATGCAGTCATGAAAGCTCTCATTGTTTGCTCTTGAAATTGCAGCTATCTGCCTATGAACGCTCATAGCAGAAAGGAACAGGCAGGGGGATTCTCTGTGGTGGCACTGTTTGTTTGTCTTCGATCACTTTCTCAGGTCCTCACAAAATTGAGTGTTATGGATTTGGTGCCATGTGTATGAGCCAGAGAAAGATGAGGGAAGCATGACAGCCTCCAGAGTTAGGAGACAGATACAGAGAGAGTAGTGACGTGATTGAAATGACAGATCAGGATGCATGAAGCAGAACAAACAACTGGCATCGTGCACCGGCTGCTCTGTAGAAGGAAAAATGGTGTCCAATGAATGACAATATTGAAGGAGAGCCAAAAATAAAACCAAAATTAACAAAATACACACACACATACAAACTAATAGAGTGTCTACTGCAATGTATTTATGAATGATTTTTTTGTCTTTTTTTTTTTTTGCATACATTAACTGCTGACCACAGTGTTAAGGCAAGTGAACATTGATGTTGATTGCTCTATGAGATGGCAAGTTAGATTAAAGATGGCTCTGTAGCTTTAAGATGAAATGATGAGGTTCCTACAGTGAACGTTTTGTCGCACATGATTGAGGAAACATACCGAATCTTCTGTGGTCTCCAGGATAAAGACGAGACAGCGTTGACATTTAAGCAAGCCCACAGCTTCCTTCATGATCTTGTGGACGACACTGTCGAGGGACGTCTGCTCCTCAAAGATGCCTTTGGCAAGCTGGAGCAGCATCTAGTGAATGAATGACAGATTGAACAAACAAAGATGAACAATGAACTTCATCAGAGAAACACTGTCAGTCATGAAGTGCATTATCACACAAAGAAAGGAAGCAGAGCACAATGCTTGTACAATGTACACTGCATCAACACATGGCATGATGTCCTGCATCTGTGATACAAAGTATAAATATCCACATGGGCCATTTACTTCAATTCAATTCAATTCAATTCATTTCAATTCAATTCAATTCACTTCACTTAGTTTATTTCCATCCAACAAAAAGTAATAAATAATCCAAAGCATACATTTGATCTAATGATTTGTAAGAAGTTTAAGTCATAAAATGTAATACAAATATATGTATGAATGAATTGAGAAAAATAATGCATACTTTGCAAGGAAAACAAAGAAGTAAATAAAGCAATGGCAAAGAGTGATCTCCTGAAAGCAAAGCCTGCACGATGTGGATCACTTGATCAACAATATGCAAATGACATACTCATCCAAAATTTATCTACTTTTATATGTTGATTTACACCAACTATGATTGTGTGGTTTTGACGAGGTTGGTTACTAGCAGGATGTGTATGCACAGCTAGAGCATATCGTCTGTTGAGAATGAGAAGGGCGTTAAGTGATCTTGAACACTATGGGTTTTGTGGCAACTTAACGCCCTTATCATTCTCAACCGACGATATGTTCACCGATATGTATGATATGTTTCCTGATATGTCTGATAATAGCACTAGATTTCAAACAGTAACAGCGCTTGTTTTATTTAAAGTTACATAGGGAATTCAAATGCAGAATATCAATGATACGGTACTGACAATATTCACTGAGCTGTTTGTATCAGGAAAATATGGTTAAAAAACACAGTATACTCATACACACACAGTTAATCACACAACACACACACCAAAAATGCATACGGAAAGAAACACAAGATGCAATATTGTAGCAAGAACATAACAACACATCAAAGAATACAGAAAAAGAAGAAAGGAGGAGCAGAGGAGAATGAAGAGAGGTCTATGAACACACCACTCCATCATCAAGACTCAAATAAAGCAACAGAATATTAAAGAACATTGATATTATTTTGTCTGCCAACCTTAACCAATCCAATAAGATAGATTACTGTATGTATGCACAGGCTTTACCACAATACTCTCCTTCAAGTAATATTTGCTGTTTTTTAAATGTCACACTGCACAAAAACAGTGGGCCATAATACCTCTATATCTCACACTTGATCAACTCACCCACGTGCATTTATTAGAGTAATCATATTGTCAACAACTTCTTGGTTATTACCAATGAACTGCACAATTACATGAAGCATTTGTCAGAGTTTAAGTTCATGATATACATATTCAATACATTAACTGTGGGAATTGAGGCTTGATTGATTGTTTGATTTGAATTTATTTCCATTTGTGTTCACAAAAAAGAAACAAAGACAAAGATAGAATAAGATTCAGCCCTGCCAACTGTCTGCAACATGCATGGATAGCTCTTTGCAATAGCTGCAATGGTCCAAGAGAAGTCATATTTGGCTCTTCATCCAAACTTATTTTATGGTCTAGGGGAAAAAAAAAATCTATCATCTTTCCTCCATCATGCAAGAGCATATAGTAACTGGATCAAAGAAAATTGAAAAAAAAAAAGTGAGTCATTGAACTCCTCTTCCATTACCTCATATCAACACTTGAAACCTCATTACATCAACATCCTACTAGAATTCCTTGCTCCTATTAAATACTATCATCAATCAACCTAATCCAATCAGCTACACTCGGTAAAATTCTAGCCTTAGTCTACTGCATTGAAAGCAACACAAAATCAAACACTAAAATATTCTAGCCACAAGCTCCTAGAGGATGATTTTAAATGGAGTATGTGCTCAAATGAAAACAGACAATTTACGCAGACAGGGACTGGCACTCATTAGTGGCATCTGCGCAGCCATCCATTCAGGCATGCTGTCTTGACTCCAGTGACCCGCCAGGACAGAAGCATGATAAATACAGAGTCGCACAAGCTCTACGTGACTGCGATTAACCAGGAAAAATGCGTATCATTTCAATCAGCACATGCAACCCATTGGAAATTCCATCACTGGCATGGATATCCAAGAGTGGTTTTTGTTTTTGTTTTTGTTGTTGCTGCTTTTTTCGGGGGGGGGGGGGTGGAGTAAGGCTAAACGGGCTGCTTATAGGCAATAGAGCTTCCCTCATCAAAAATCATCTGGATGGATACAAACAGTTTGAAATAACATAACCAATTTGCACAGAAATGAAGCAGCCTTGAAGCCAAATTGATTTATGCATGAACTGGCATTGGACTACATTTGTGGCATTCATAGGGTACCACTCCTGAACAGAACTTGACAGGAGTATAACGGGGTGAGAAATATGAGTAAAATAAGGTAAGCAGGTAAGCGAAGGCACAGGCCCAAAAAGGGATGGAATTATAATTGCCTGAAAATTTCAAAGGGAGTTGAGCATACATTGACTTTTGGGTCTTATGAATTCTGTGGGTGTCCAATTACACATCATGCATTCTATATGCAACACACAGCAGGCTGTAATATCATAAATCATTCAAGCATGGAGATAGAAGACCCTGGAAATTCCGATACTGTGAGGGTAATCAACCAACCATTGATCACAGCCACAGAGGGGATCGGACCTTTTCCCCTAACACAGACAAGCCAAAATGAGTTCAGGGAATGCAAATTGTTTTCCTTTGGTTAAGTGGAAGCAACAATGCTGTGGTGGTGCAATCACCTGCAAGTGGGCATGTGGGGCTAGATTGGGGGCTAACTACAAAGTTTACAATAAAGTTTTAGAACCAAATTGATAGTAGAGTACCTCCTGCAATAAGCCAGTTCGGGGTTAGCTCATGGGCACATCGGTACAAATGACCTTTCTTCTTTCTCAGTTGATTAGGCACTCCACGAGTTTTCAAGCGAGAGAAGGTATTTCAGCTTACCGGACGTAACAATTTATGGAATTCATCAGTCATGTTCAAAGAAAGAATGAACTTGCGTAGACCAGGTGACCAGAATGATCCATCAATTAGCACTTTGGAAAGCATCCATTTCATTATTTCGCATAGAATGTATTAACAATCTTTTTCTATTGATATTGCCAAATACCGCATTTGCTGTCAGGTGGATGTGCTAGCAAGCACCATTCATAATGATCACTTGAATAATCATTACATCACAGATGCTTATCTCAGTGAATAAAAAACCAACATGCTCTGCCGGTACTGATGACCTTTTTCTGCTCATGCTCAAAGTGGAACCCCGAACTGGCTTATTCTTACACCTGACCTCTTGTCCAAAGTGTCGCATGGTGCAGGTAAAGTTAACTTGGATCTGCAGTGGCAACATGGATGAACCATAGATTCTCAATTATAAAGGAACTTTGTTCTAGTCCACTGGCAGCAGCAGTTGTTCCCTTAGACATGTCACTTTATTTTCATTATCTGGATCCTAAAAGGGAATTCGAAGCCATCAATCCAATTGCAGCCGGCCCAATAGAGGCACAAAAAAAAAGGGTCCTACTAACACATCATCGCATTATGCGGGGACTACACCTATTTGTCATATGTGACCATGCATCACAAAACCAACGAAAAGTCGCATGCCTGATTTTTTGTGAGGACTCAAAATAAATGAAACAGGTCAACCTATTCAACCTTGAGTGTCTCATATTTTCTGGAAGAGCAATACTTCTACATTATTCTAAAGTTTGGAATCATGAAACGAATGGGAAACTGTGTCTTTATAGCCATTTTTCTAGAATACTTTATAATATTGTAATCCCTATAGAGGAGTTGATTAGATATGCCCGAGAGGCCCCTTTTCATTACTTAGAAATCCTTTACATACTCTTCACTTTCAATTCTAACACCTTTTAAAAGGACAACATTACTGCTTTGAAAGTTGCTATTATGTGGTAATGGACAGAATGTGTTCACAGAGCATGCTCAACTTACTCTGATAATCCCTTCATTGTTGCTGATATGGTGCTTTACATCTTTTTTCCCCCACTCATTGCACAGCTGGCACGGCTTGGTAATTAGTGCTTGAATAGACCTTAAACTTCGGAGCCTCTTTTCTTGGTATACTGTTTTCCAGAATGTATGTTCTCTTTCCAATACTTAGATAAATTTTTTTTAAATCCATTTTCATTTGAGTTATACACCATTTTAAAGCTAAAGGTCTGCTCTTGAAGAATCTGCCCTCAACTATAATTCATATCTGGTGACTTTTTGTTGTTTTTGTGATGTACGGTCACATATATTGGTAAGGGCATGGGTGTGTCTACCACAGAGAAGAAACAGTTTTTTTTTCTTTCTTTCTTTTTTCTATTCTCTATCAATTGGTCTATGTATAGCTTCTATGATACAGCATACATTTCAAACAATTGAAATATATTATCAGCATGTGATCTAGCACAGTTTGATATACTGTACTTCCATGAACACAGAACACATCAGTAGTAGATGTTAACACATTTCAAATAATGAATAATCCAATGTTTTATTACTTGGAAACAAGAATATAATCATATTCTCAAAAGCATCTAAAGCAAGGATTAGATGCAGTATGAGTGCAGGTGCTAAGGATGATTTAATACTAGGAAAAGGAATAAAGTGAACCATACTTATGCCATAGCCTGGTGGCATGTTATTACAAGCTTTTACTCTTCTTCCAAATTGAGCTCCCCATACTGCAGTAACTGAGTAAGTGGTAAGAGGTCCAGCTGTGACACCCAGAAACCACCCAATGGAAGCATCAGAACCCACTCACTAGGGTGTTTCAATTCTTGAACTGCTTATAGGGATAACACTTCCTGGAATGTGGCAGGCATTGAAACATGAGGTCAGTTGAGTAAATTCTATGCATCACGCGGAAAATAAAAGCATACAATTTCTTTTGCATGATATATGTTCCAGCAATTAATGTCCTGATTCTGCAAAATTATAAGACACACAAATTCATCTGACCCAACCGAGTGCAAAAAAAAAAAATTACTCAAGTGAACATATCCAAAACATATAAAACATCTTAACTTAGAGGTTTCAGGAGTGAAAATCAAGGTTAAGAAGTTAAAGTTGAAATCAAGAAAATGAACTCATCATGTATTTGTAAGTATACAAAATGCATGTCACATGCGAGCAAATATTAAATCAATTTGTATTCATACAAAGATATCATCACTTTGTTACTGTACCTGTAGTAAAATGAACTACAGAAGTAAAACCAAACCAAACTGATATCAGTCAAAATGGCTATGCCTTACAACTGTCCCCTGTACTTTGATTACGAGGAGAATCAACTCAAAAATTTCACGCATCTATTTCAAATTTCCTGTGCTACTGTGTACTGTTTGTATGTCGTGTCTACAAATTAAATCTGGCAGTTACAGGTTTCTTATTAGATTTCACACTGAAGCAGATCATTTAACCCACACCATCTCCACTCTGAGTAATTGCCCTCACTGCTCCAACCTGAAAGATTTCAATGTGGCCTGAACCTGAAAGTAACCTTGCAGTTCTGATTTGTTTCATTGTCAGTGCCGTTGAATATCTGTATGTGTAACTCCAAGGTTCATAGTATACACTTAATTTCTGTGGCTTGCGTGAGAATGACGCTAATGAAAGAAACCTTGAATTTACAATAAAAATTTGTTCACACTCTGCAGAGCCCTCACTGCATCAAACCAGGGTGCATTAAGGAAAGGGGGCACTTACAGGAAACATGAAATCAGCTGGGTCTGTTGCACAAAAAGATGTGATCAAACCTAAGTCAAAAATTCAAATGCAAATCAGGTATTGACCAGTCAGAATCGAGTATTAAAAGGGATATGTTTGATTTTCTGATGAATATTTGATCTCAACTTTTATGCAACAGGGCCCCTGATAACAGAAACCATCATAATGCATATTTCTTCCTTTCTCTATGTCATCCCTGTTTCAGTCTAATTCCAGCTTTTCATCACCTCTTCATCTTTTTTTTTCTACTTTTTCAGCTCCTTCCTCTCTGTTTCCCTAATATTTCAACTAACTCCTTTTAGTGTATAAAGCAATAAGTATGAAACAGATACACATACATTTGTACGCACACACTCAAAATGGTGATCATTGTTATCAGCACCAAGGAATGTTTGATAAAGTAATTTCGGTGAAAGCATGCTGAGAAGCAGTCTCTCTGGAACCGAGTCATGCCATCTGCACTTCACACAGTTGAAAATCCCAATTATGCTGCATCTATATTCCATTTTGGACAGAATTTAAAGGCACACCATAGATGTTGGAAGAACAAACTACTGCACAGAGACTGTTACTGAATTATACACAATGCTGGGGAATGCATATTTGGAAGTCGCATGAGTTGAGCAATATTGGCTCTGTTAGAAAAAATCTCAGAACTTAAAGTGTCCTGTCTGTTACATGATATCTTAAAGAAGACTCTGGCTCTTATTTTTTTTTCACTTTTTATTTTGTTTTGTCTGTTTGTAATGATGGAAAAATTCATGATTGTTATCTAATAAACATGGCTCTGAGTGTATGGGTCATTTTTCTAACATTGTTCCAAAATGTCCCCTCTTCTTCAGTGTCTCGCCTTTGGTCTGGCTCAAGATGATTGTATATCCTACAGACGAATGTGAAGAGAATGATGAATGAGGGTGCATAGGGCTGCTCAAAGAAATGGCCTTGGTATGCATGCAGTATATGGCAAATGTCTCTTGTTGGCAATTGAAATGGAGGAAAATTCAACATACTGACTTTGCATGACTGATATGAGCAAAAAACAGACCCAACATTAAAGAAAAAAAAATACAGGCACAATACAAATAAAGGGAGAAATGTGCCCCATCCATCAAGTGGGGCCTAGTATTGAAGTGTAGAGCTTTCAATTATGTCTACTGACAGTATCACGTTTACAAGGGGGCACGCTTTGAACTTTTCAATATTTGAAAAGTTTCTGAGGTACTTGCTGACTTGCTTTGATAACCAACGTTTTATTGATCTGAAAGGATTAGATTTCAATCATTCCTCAGTTTGAAAGCTCATTTGATTACCCTTTCCCTCAGGATTTACAGATTAGTGTTTGTGAGTACACTTTTATGTTTATGTTTCTACAAGTCTTTTTTTTTCTGTTTCTGTTTTTGTTTTTGTTTTTTGGTGGGTTTTTTTTCCAAAATATAGACCAATGTACACTGTTTTAGATTCAGGGTAAAGAATTCCAGACACCTGGCCCATGATGTTTCAGTGATTTTGGGGGTAAAGATGATTCTGAGGTCTTCAAGACAATAATCAGATGACTGACATGTTGCGTGAGAGTGAATTGAAACAAGGAATACATCCAAGAATGAAATCTGACATCTACCAATCCCTCATAGTTGTACCAAAAAGCCAAGTATTTGATTTCATGGGTCCAGATCAATTCTGCTGCCCTTGCTCAATGATGACGTAACTAGTTAGACTCAGAAGATTGTGATTTCCTACATGAGTTTAGCTTTTGAAAGATTTCTTCTTTTTTTTTAATTCTTAAGTGAACTACATAGAGTTGTGATTCAACATCTCTCATGCTTCATTTTTGTACAGTACACAGAGATACATGTGGCATCATTATTATTATTATGATTTCATGACAATGATATTTCCAAAGCATTATGTATCATGGAACACACAGTCGATTCAACATGTTCCAAAGCCTGCATGGAGAAGGAAATGGTACAAAACTATCAATGGGTAATGTGCATAAGTGTAGGATAGGATTGCACACATGTACGTATGCCTGAGAAGTCCCTTTAAGCAAAATTTGAGCTGCGTTACGGTTCCAGGTTTAATCCCAGCTTCTAGTGAGGAAGTGCATGGGCAGGAATGCGTGCCGGAGCTGAATCAACATGGCCTGAATTTATTTCCCCAGTTGGGAGCCTGGCTTCAGGTAGATTGAAATGTCTGTCTGTCTGTGCTCATCACTCTGTATGATTAGAATTTGAACTACTGAGATAATTTCAACTCAAGAGCCCACCTCGCAAGCAGTCAATGGAGTTTATACTCTCTGTACAACAACACCTCTCTGTCTGATGCAAGCATGTTCTTTAGCTTTTAGTGTTTTCTACTTTGTTTTCATTCTCCAAGTATTTTCCAGTGCACTGCAAGAGATTGTAGATTGTAGCATTTCTTTGTCCGTGCTTCAGCAATTTCACTTTTTGAAAGCAAAAACCTGTTTCACATCTGGCTTTTGAGCTCTTGTGATAAAAATCTCACCATGAACTAAGCGCATTAATTGGTTTCAAGTGCATGAAACATAAAGGGGAGAGGTAGACCCTATGTCACCGTTCATTGTCCTAAGTGTGATCAACTTGGGGAAGCACCTGCTGCAGCCTCTCTGTGTGCATTTCTGACTAGTTTCTGCAACTCTGGTGAACAACTGCATATTGACTGAGTGTTTGCACCAGTGCACATCATTAACACACTCCTTGTATGTCTAAGATGTAAAGATACATCTGTCCTCATCTCTGTGGCAAAAATAGAATATGGAGCACCACTGAAAACCAAAAACTCAATGCTCCGTTTCATATGGGGATCTTCAACATTCCATTCATACATGGAATAAGATGATCTTAAGACAGAAAGTCTGTAAAGTTTTGACATTGCTTTCACTTGCTTCATCATGCCTGTTTTTCTATCACGACATGAAATGAGGAAAAAACACATGTATAATTTACGTAGTACATTCCGGAGTAATTAGAGCTGTTAATTGTTGCACACTTAATCCCTCTTTCCCTCCTCAAATGTGATAAGCATTTGATCCAGTCAAATATCACTTCATGGCAATTTCTGTCATAGCTGCAGTTTGTAATTTTCAAAATTCTAGAGGATCTCAGAATTAGAGCGTATATTCAGGGTCCTGCATCAAACTTTTTAACTGATTGTAACTTTTCTCAGTGTGTGGTTAGCCACTTAATTTCATTGTCATCCTTATCAAAATTTCAAATACACAAAATGAGCCCCAGCTTGGCAAAGAAACTTGCTCCCTTGCAGATTCTAAGAAGACATATTTTAATGACTCACATTTACTTAACCTTTCATAAAAGAAAAGTGAACCATGACTTTCTATTCTATTCTATTCTATTCTCAAAAACAAAATCAAAACAGGTGAGTTCAAGTGAATCGATCACATTTCAGAATGCACCAAATGCTTTTTTTTCCATTTTGAAGAAGCATTATGAAATGAGTAAAAAGAAAACAAAAAGTCAAGCCATCAATCCATCCTCCCCCCCCCCCCCCATCAGTTGAAGATGTTCTGACACCACAACATTGTAATATCATCCTCGTCTAGTCTCATCTTCCATAGCTTCGTCCCATTAAGCCCTTTGCCTCTGGGCTCTGATGCCGACCATCTGAGATCTGGAGAAGAGATATCATGATGCAGTCACCAGAACTGGGAGCAGCGAAGGGTTTCAATCCATTAGGAAAACATCAGCATCCGTTCAGCAGTGTACCACAGAGGCTTGTAACTTATCACCGCCGTCTGAGCCTATCAATAGCCGTTCAGCAAACGACTCAGTGAAAAAATCAAAGGTCTGAACACATCTGCAAGGACCTTGCAAATAGGGAGTACAAGCATTACCCTCGTAACTTTATCTTTTCTAGATGCTCAGTCTAACCCTAGAGAGAAATACTGGGGTTTCCCATGCAGGATATCTGCAAGATCTACAGACAGTATGACAGAATTGATATCATACATTTTTTGCAATCAAACCAACTTCTATTCATACACTCATTCTATTTACAACAGACTTTTTTTCATTTGTGATATAGAGAAGATAATCTTAAAGACACCAGTATGAATTAGAGGGGTTGCTTTAAAGTCCCTTTACAAATCAAACGAGAGTGATAAATAAAGTTGTTTGACATATGGAATGCAAACCATTACATATACCACACACATATATATGACTCTACTGATGTATAGCATTTAACAGAGAATGGGAGGGATGAATGTTGGCAAGCTTGTTCTGTCAATCAACAGGCATATGGTTGATTCTAACAATTTGCTACACCTGTGGAGTAAACAGATCAAATATGGGAGAGGGGAATCAGTGCATCGCCTGAAAACCGGAGTGACATACACAGTTTTGGAAGACATGGTAACCTGATGTAAGGAAATCAAGCTACAACAACATCTTCCATGCACCTCGCATGTGGCATTTGAGACCCCAGAGTGAACGTATGCAATTAAGCAAATAGCTGCAACCAGTACAGCGCTAAAAGCAGTATGAAGAACATGTCAACGTTACTTGAGGAAAAAGAATAATCATTTTTTGTTAAATTCATTGCATTTTTATTTTTTATTTTTTTTTAGAGAGAGAGAGAGGGAGGGTAGGGGTGGAAATTTGATGTCAGAGAATGCCTGTAAAGCAGAGGTAGTGTCAAAGTCAAAGTCAGGAAATGCATGTTATAGCAAAATCAGTCCGTCTTCAATGGGTCAAGAGTGCTTCAAGAGCACTCCACAGCCCCTCTGAGCTGTGTATGAACAGACAGTTGGGATCTGGAGCGCTCTAGAACTTATGCCCGTATTGAGCCTAGCGCCCTAAATTCTGTATAAATTATCACCAACATTTTGAGTGTTCCGGAAGTGGAAAACAGCACAAACTGGGCATAAAATTTGTATGTTTGAAGTTCCCACGCACTCAGTGGTGACGACAGTTATGCCACTCTCAACCACTTTGCGTGTGGTCTCAGCGAGCAGTGATTCTCTGAAAGAAATTGTTCAAGACTTATACCACGGATCACTGTCTACGCTCTTGTCAATCCCATATTTTCATAAGAGTCTGCAGCCCAATGCACCTATTCAGCAACAGTGGACAAACAGAGTGTGTTATGGACGGCTCATGCATGTTAGCTGACAAATGTTTGAAAGCTTGAAAGCATTTACAAAATGTACAAAGACACACATTAAAGCACTGAAACACACACTGTCAATTCCTTGGCTTCACATTGTGCCTCCCCATTTCTACTTTGAGAACTGAGCTTCAACCTGAATTCACACACTGTCTCTTTTGAAATCACATATTGTTTTTCTTTTCTCCTTCGAATTTCAGTTCAATTCACAAGGTGGCACACTGACAAACACAAACATGCCACAACACTGCAAATAAAAATGGGTACTCTGGGTGGACAAAAGGGCTTTGTTTTTTTTCTACCTCTCAACTCTTCTATTTCCAGTGCAGTCAAAACCATTTTTTTTTTCACTTTCTAACAATAATTTTTCTTTAATACAAACTCATTGACAATGCACCTTTTTCACTTGTGTTGCTTTGTCAGGATGGTGATACGTTGTTCCACTCGGCTAGAGACCTAAATCTTCAGAGATTTTCTCTGCATTCCCAAGTCATCTCAGATGAATGGCCTGGATTGTGCCTAAGTCCTCCACATAAATTCTATTTGGCTTGAGTATCCAAGCTCTCTGTACTATAGGATGGAGAATACCTCATGACACAGTTTTCCCCATATTCTATCAAAGTCTTGACTGGATTTCTTCTTCTTTTTTTTTTTTTTTTTTTTAGCACTTCTGTCTTAACCATGAAAATGTAATATTAATCATTCAGCCACCAAGTTTCTGCTGCTTTGCCGTTTGTTGTGTGTGCGTGTGTATATGTGTGTGTGTGTGTGTGTGTGTGTGGGTTTTTTTCCCCTCTGGTTTCTTTCTCCTCATGGTTAGTGCAGAAAAGACAGGATATATGTTTTGAGGTATAAACCTGGTTGGCGTGAGAAAGGGTTTCTGCGGATATGTTTGGCAAAACTCAGAAAAATCCCCTTGGAATGGACGGCAATCATTGTCTTTACACACCATTTGAGGTGGAAGCAATGTATCGCACCTTGCCTGGGGGAGGCCACCGTCTCCTGGGTAAGCGAGCTGATTTCTTTTTCCACCCTAAACAAACTCTCTTTACAAGCTAAAAACACATTCCCGTGGCCAAGGGATGAAGCGCGTGGGTCATGCAAAGAGTCAATAACAAATTACTTGAGGAAGAGGGGAGCGCTGTGGGAAGCAGAGACACAGTTTGCAGGGCACTCGGCCGGTCGTGTCTGCTCATCAATTTAGCTCATGTAGCTTTCTTTTTTTCTCTCTCTCTTAAAAAAGTGTCAGCAAAAGCGTCATAAATCTACTCTGAATTCAATATTTCATAACGTTCATGATATCTCCCTTGCGCAGTTTATTTCGCCGAGCCGGTGTATTTTGTTCGGTCTTAAAGGTCATGACATTTCACGCGGCAGGAGTCAGCAAAACGAGTGGAGAACAGAAGAAAGGAACACCACATCACACTCGGGAAATGGGGACGTTCTTCATGACTGAACACTGGAATGCACTGTCATTCCAGAGCTGTCCAACAAAATTGCAGCAGTGAGTCGCCTAGAAGAGCTCTTACAATACACACAGACATGCTAACAGAAATGCTTGACCAGATTTGACATGAAATATCAAGACAAGAAACATCACCGCTGTGTCAACAAATTATTTTGTCAGACATATCTAGCCTTGGTCTGTCACTGAATCAGATGAAAGCTGTGATATACATGAATAAAAGACAAAAAGTCAATGCATACGTCTTTACATGACTTGATTTTTCATTTGTGCATATATTTTGTATTTACTTTTCTAACTTGTACTTCTTACAAGTTGCAATATGATAGAATTTGTCAAATGTATATTTTGTATTATGTATTATTTCTTTATGGAATGAAAATGAAGTATAACCGAACTAAATTGAATTGAATCGATATAAAGGTAATGGTAAGTTATTGCCATGTCAGATTAGTTTATCACAACAGTCCTTCATATACCATCAGAGCATGAATCTTGTTCAGAACCTGAAGTGCTTAGAAGTTGTGCTTTAAACACTTAACAGGCAATTGCATTAGTATAATAGTAATGATATGATTATGCTTATGCTACCTCAAACATCAAACTTAGCAGTTCAAAAAAAGAGTCATTCATTACACAAGTATTTACCAGACACAATTCAATTTCCCCCTTATCAAAAGTGAGACCAGAAAAAACAAAATCACCTTGATTTACTGTATTTCAAAGACAACTTTGTGTGGGTGGGGGTATAATAATGACTTTGCTCCATATATCAAGTAACCACAGGAAAGCATATGCAAAGAGTTGTAGCAGATATGAAGTAAACAATGCAAAAAGAAATTTTGGAAAGTCATGCTGCTTGTATCTAAGTTATGAAGTTGCATTGAAGGGGGAGGAGGGGGAGATCAGAGTCACACTCGCATTGTATCCTTCCCTGCACGGCACATGTGTGCTTTGGCAGAGAGGGTCATGGAGAAATTCCACTGTCTCTCATCCCATGGCACAACACACATCATACATCATATACTGGACAAGGACAGGGCCAAGGATGAAAGAACCCCCATGGTGAGCAGCAAGGGGTAATGCCATGCGCAGCATGATCATTCTCAGAATTGCATATGCCTCAGTGGATATTATTTGCAATATATGAATATTATATTATATGAGTATTATATGTCTGCAAGTTAGTCCAAGAGCATTAGGTCAAAATAGGCTTAAACCTGGACATTTTTGGTAACAAGCTGATTTTTTTCAGGATAGGTCCAGAAATATGTCTAGAATAACATACTAAAAGTCCTCATAAATCCTCCTTGAGCATTTTCCGCAATCCAAGATGGCGTCCAAAATGGCCGCCATTTCCTGAAATTCTTAAATAACTTTTCAACCACAGAACACAAATTCAAAATTTCAATGTCGAAATATATATAAAGTAAAATAAATATATACATGAAGTAGTATTCAGGGAAAGGGGCAATGGGAGGGTGTGGAAGAGGGATTACCCCAGCCCCAACATGAGGGAGATTTTGCATTTTCAGACTTGATATCAAGACATCTGATGCCCTATTGGTGAAATATTAGATTTTTGTTTCCATCAAAAAAAAGGGGAAAAAATATAATATTCATTGAAGTGTGCGGTCATAGGGTTGCCCGCTCCCATACGAGGGAAATTTTTGTATTTTCAGATCTGTTGCACCCATTTGGTGAAATATCCGATATTTGTTTTCTATTTAAAAATGTTAGGAAAAATATATATTACAGAAAGTGTCAGGGAGGGGGAAGTGTGGGAGGAGAATACTCCTTCCCATACGATAAATACTTTTTGGCATTTTCCAATTTGAAATTCAGAGATTTAGGGCACTCTTTTGTCATATAAATAAGAAAATATATATTTATGGAAATATGAGGGGGAGTTGTATGAGGTGAAGCACCCTCACACAAAAGGGAGATTTTTTTTTTTTTTCCAGACCTAAAAATTTCGGGGTTTACGCTGCGCATTGTTGATGAAATAGTAGATTTTGTTTCTATTAAAAGTGTAAGTAGAATAAAGACTAGAACATTCAAGGCAATGAGCGAGTGGAGGATGGGGGGGGGGGGGGGGAAGGACCCCTTTGGACTAGAGGGAGTTCATGCATTTTTATGATCATCATTAAATAGTGCACCCTTTGTGTCATATTGAGAAAATTGTCCATCCTCAAAGAGTAGATAATTCATAGCCTCAGTATCCCCAACCCCTCCAACACGAGGGAGCTTTTACACTTGAATTGAAATGAAAATAATTATATCATTTGCACAAAGTTGGTGTGATAATTAATTATAGAAATTGTTAATCAAAGGGGCATTTGATTTAAATCGGGGAAGGGTTAAGAATTGCAAATCACCCTCTAATATAAGGAAACTAACTTTTGCATTTTATAAGTGAAGGATCTGGTGCACACTTTTTAATGACATACTCAGAAATTTGTCAATCTCAAAAGTGTACAAAGTCTATGGAAACAGGCTGAGCAATGGATGTTTTGCATTTTTATGATTGCAATTCAATGACAAAGTGTATATACTTGAGGTTGAATATTTGGAAAATAATGATTGTGGGGGGGGGGGGATGCATCCCATCCAACCTGTAGGCCGACCCATGTTATGCACATTTAAGGGAAATATTCCAATGGACCTTCTGAGTTGTTGAATCTCTAACGGTATATTGAATATCTTTGTCTCTTAAAACAGGCTAAAAACAGCAATGTTTTGATAAAACAAAATGGCGGCCATTTTGGGCAACATTTGGTTTTCGGGAAGAACTTGTGTGTGGTTTTATTAATACTTATGTGCTTCATGATCTCTGAATAAGTAATTCATTGGGTTCCTTATGTCTCACAGTATATATTTAGACATTTCAATGCATATCACGGTTACACAGTTGCAGGGTTATGAGAAAAAAGGAAATGTATGGCGGCCATTTGGACACCCTTTCTTCTTTCTGAAAGTGCTTAAGTGCTTTATGCGTGTTTCAAAATCTCTGAATAAGTATTACATTTGGTTCCTTGTCACTCAATTCATATATTTTGACATTCCAAGTGTGTACAGGGGAAATCTATTTTGCAAAATCATGAGAAAAAAATCAGGAAACGGCGGCCATTTTGAATGCCATCTTGGATTACGGTACTTGCATGCTTCAACAACTCTTAGTATGTACTTTATTGAGTTCTTAATGCTTAAAAACATATATTTAAACATTTAAATTTTGTATTTGGGTTACCTGCTTGAAAAGTTATAAGCATTTCCAGAAATGGCGGCCATTTTGGACGCCATCTTGGATTACGGCACTTGCGTGCGTCAATATCTCTTGAAATGTACTTTATTGAGTTCTTCGCACTTCAAAACATGTAAAGACACACAAATTTTGTATTTGGGTTCTGTGGTCGGAAAGTTATAAAATTTCAGGAAATGGTAGCCATTTTGGATGCCATCTTGGATTGCGAAAAACGCTCAAGGAGGATTTATGGGGACTTTTAGTATGTTATTCTAAACATTTTTCTGGACCTAATCCTGAAAAAATCAGCTTGTTACCAAAAATGTCCAGGTTAAAACTAATACTCTTGGACTAAGTATGAAGTTGCTCATATTATTGAGGTACTGAAAGTTTTGTTGGCACTTACAAAAGGACCAAATAGCAGATTTCAAGGTGCAGTATCATTTCACCATGCAAAACAGTCATCCTGAATACTTTTGTTCATAGTATGTTAAAAGAAGAATGCATGTGTAATGATATCTAGATACACAAACAAGAACACAGTTGCAAAGGCCTTCAAATGTGCACCTGTCCAAGAGAGATGTGAATGTACAGTGACTTCGCTGCTGCTCTATTCTAGTGCTACACATAAATGCTACAGCAATTGTACAGAGGTGGGTGTTGATTAGCTATTCTACACTTACTCTGCTGTAGTTAATTTTATTTTCACAGACAACCTCTTCCATGTTTTTTTCTACTCCCAGAGTGCAGCGCTACTTTCAGCAAAGCATTGTGCATATAATTACCACGCGCTTTGTACATTTCAGAATTTTTATGCGTAGTCACATTTGTAAGATGACTACAGGATGTACGTAAATGTGTGTAAACAAATAATATCACAGTGGAGTTATCATGGTTGTTGTAACTTATTCAACACTTTGGCCACAATTCACACAGGTAGTTCAAATTTAGCACAAGGATTATGCAAATTTCATCTACATACATACATGTGAAAGGTCCATGCCTATTACATGCTTGTTCATCTATAGATTGATACCCTGTTTAAAGTCCCCTGACTAGGAGGACCTCCAGAGGACATGCCAGACAAAAACAATTTTTTTGTTTGTTTGTTTGTTTGTTTTTGTTTTTTGTTTTCATGGGGGGGGGCTTTTTTTTCTTTTTTTTTACTAACTCAGCAGAGGGTGAGACAGACCCCTGTTTAGAGTTCCCTGGTTATCTAGTACAAGGTTGGTATATGTTTCTATAGAAACCAGTGGGCATGCATTTCTCCGAGAGAGGTGGGCAGTTTCTTGTGTGTATGATGAGCACTCTGCCACAAACAGCGCAGGTTGACAGAAGTGTGTGCCGTGTTCACATCGAGACCGCATAAGAATCCCCTCGTCTGCGGTCAACACAGCACAACCTCTCGATGTAGGAATAGACTCGTACTAGGCTGTCTAGCACAAAATTCACACCAAATTCATGCCAGTTTCACTCCAGACTCATGCTTTGTGCCATGACCGTTTAGGGCCCCTGTTGTCTGAGGTAAACATGGCACAACCTCTACAGGCTGTGTGTGTTTTGGGGGACTCTAAATGGGGTATCAATCTTAACAATGAATTTGACTCAAACCACCTTGGTACACTGGGTCCTTGTGTTATAAAATAATGTCAATATAAAATTTGTGTGATAACACTGACAGTAAGACTTCTAAAATCCTTTCAATCAGAGTAAATGTCGCAAACTGAAGGAATACCATCTTTAGTATAACTACAGGCACAAGCCAGTAGCATAAAAATGACACACAGTACTGTAAAAACTGTTATTTTTGTGAATATTGCAAATCACTGTTGGGAAGTGACTTTAACAACACACAAAAATGTTAGTCACATAAGGTGCACATAGTGCACATACGGATAGTCTCAGTGTTAAAGCCACTGTATACCACCACTGAGAGCAGTGATCAAAAATAGTTTTTTTTAAACTTGAGTTATCACATTTAACGCATATTACGTATACTTCAGTTGTATTACAAAACATCCTACCAAATACAATTTTTGTAATACAGCCACATGAGGAGATATCACTAATTTTCTCAATAATCCACAACTGTAGGGGATATATTCTAGAAATGATTTTAATGAAACTATTGTTCACAATTTGTATATTCAAAAATAGTTAACATTGATTATACTGATTATCATTTTTACATTGGTTTTTTCTATCCCTTACTCACATTCTAGAAATATTTTGAAGCACTAAAGCTGGGTTTCTTTTTTTTTTTCATCTGCACATGGTAAATAGTGCCATTAAATTGTGAAAAACAACATCTTGTGAATACGTCGGTGAACGCCGCATTCGTGAAAATAACTGTACACGAAAATATCAACTTTTACAGTACATTCGTTCATACTGGTATCTAGCGTGTGAATCCATACTTTAGTTAGCTTAATGCACGATTTCTGTACATATGTTAAGGAAAAAAAAAAAAAAGACCACATACGGAGTACATTTTGAAGAAAGTGGCGACAAGGTATGTAGCACACCACACTGTGTTGATAATTCCATCACAGATAGAATCTCAGATAGAAGTCTCCCACCCTGCCTGCCTGATACCACCCCATTCTGGCCATCTCTCTACCCCAAAGCTGCAAATGCTAATATGGGCAAGTAAGTTTGGTGAATCATTCTGCAAAATCACACCGCAGTACATTTGGTGACTTAAATGCAGATGTAATGGTCTGCTCCCCCCCCCCCCCCTTTGTCCGTCGGGTTTAGGCATTTTGTGTTCCCATCGATTTTACATTTATTTAGCACATGACTTCTTCGACATCAAATTTGTGGAAATGGCCCAGAGTGAAGGAGGCACAAAGGAGTGAAAGAAGGTAAAGGGAGAACTGGGCAAACAAAAAGGGAGGGGAATAGAGGAATCACCAGATGGAAGTGGGGACAGAAAAGAGTGTGAAGATGCATGGCAAAATGTTTCTAGTTTCCGGTGACTTAATTGAATCGGGCAGTCCCTGAATTCCTGTTTCCACTTCCTTCCTTTTTTTTTTTTCTCTCATTCACTTTTCCAAACACTCCTCCAGTTTCCACTTTAGATGAGTGTGAAGACAATCCTTACATCCCCCCTTCTACCTCCTCACTTCCCCTCCCCACCCTTATCCCACCTACATGGCTCCCATTCTTTCTCACCTGATTTCTCTTGTACTCGTTGACAGACATCTCAAAGAGCTGAGCATTCATTATTCCGATCCCACAAAAGGTCAGGTAGTTGCGAAACACCTGCAGAATACATGGTGGCAAAGACCAGAGCGGAAAGAGAGCGGGAGAGAGCAAAGAGTCAAAACATGTCGGAGAATTCCATCGCAAGTCAAAACAAGCAGCAAAATCATACATCAAATTAACACTTCTTTCAATTAACAAAACTAACAACAGGTGACCAGATGAGGCTGATTGTTACATTTAGCGGCTCTAAAGAAACTGCTCTACTGACAAACTTCATCTACTTTCAAAGATTGGGCTCCATATTTTTCTCTTTTTCTCATATGAATAAACACATATCCATGTAAAGGATTATCATAGATTCGCTACTAGATCCAGTGGGCAGTGGGCATTTTCCTTTTGAAGCAAAAATTTAAATGCCAAGTAAATGTACATACTATGGTTGTATATCAGGGAAGATCTATGAACAATACAATACTCTATGAAACCAGCTTGAAACACACTACACATAGCCAAATATGTGGCAAACAGTTACTAATTAATTACAAGTGCATAAATGAAGTAATGGGGGATAGAAAGACAGTGCAGATTAAATTACCCTCGCTGGATTATCAGACTGCATTCATGCTAGTTGGGGATACAACACTGCATTCATACACTGCTCTATGCAAAATTGAGTTATACCACAATATTGCCACTTCAGTCATGTAAACATGATGAAGCAAGTTGGTCTCAGAAGTTACTTTAGAACGACCACTGGTATACACTAATGGCCCGTCATTAGTTACTCCTGCTTGTTAGGCATCATAATTGCCTGACCACCCTGAGGATCTGCATTGCAATTGGATGAAAAATCCCTGAATTCCTGCAGTGCAAAACGGTTGCTGCTCTGTTTGATGGAACACGAAAGTGGGAATGGCGTCAGTGCTGCCGTCTCTCCTGAGCTTCTTCGATAATGGAGCAAAGCCACAAATTGTGCTGAATAATACATTACGTTGATGAATAGTTGCCATAATTCTACAAAGCCACTCCGTGTGACAAGCCTCTAGTCCATTATTCTGCTCTGCTGATGACTGTGTCAATCAACTTTTCAAGATGATTCTGTGAATGTGTTTGTAATTACTACAGTATGGTATGCATTTTCCAGTTCTCTTTCAAGTCCGGTTAAAAGAAAAGGGTTTATTTCTTATATTCTCTATCCCTCTCTATCCCTACCCTCTTTCTCTTTGTCTAGATCTTAATGTCTCTCATATTCTCTATCTCCCTCTCTTGTTCTCTTTTCCTCTCTCTCTCTTTCTCTATCAAACATGCACGCCCACCACTCTCCTCCATCTCTTCACGAGTTCAGGGGTGGTGGCTATGTTTACACTGCATACATTTCCCCCTCTCCTAACAACAAGTCCATCATTTCTCTACAAAACAGTGGCATTAGTGGAGGACACGCCTTGCATTCTCAACAGCTCTACATATGCGTGCAAGGCCCGATCCACTTCCTGATGGGCATCTAACGAAGAGGCTTGCAAACACACCACGAACTGCATGCAAAAAGGGAAGACTGCGAGTCGCCCCTACATCTTTCCAAACACAAAAGTTGAACCTACTTTCACATAGCTCTGAATGTTCCTTGAAGTATAAGACCATTGACATATTCCCATTTGCTAACAAGTTTGCTCCACCAGGATAAGTACCACTGACTATCATACTTTATACAACACATGTATGGAATCTTGCCATCTGATTGGATGAATGCGGGTCACATGACATTCAGAGGAATCAGCTATCCAACGCTCACTCTCAATGGCAGTGCAATAGTCGACTATTGAACGGTACAAGCGAGCCGGCAGTGCAATAGACCCTAGGACACACTGAACTTGTGTATTGTACGCTAGCTAGCTGGCATTAATTGATGGTATACGCGCACCCGTAGGGTTTGCACCCGTAGGGTTTGCGCTGCGCCAGCACGCAACCGGTTCACCACCACCGTACCAGTTCCACCGTTAACACGCACGGCCATGCCACTACGTTATCATGGCTACAAACCTACTGTACCTCTTCTCACCCGAGCTTTGTTCTCGTCTCTGATGAGGATCTCCGCTCATTGCTAATCATGAGTGAAGTGCAGCAGCAAATACTAAGAAAGTGGTCAAATACAGTATGCTTTAAATAGTGGTAAGCAAACTCTCTAGCCCTATATATATAGGGTTTAGTTAGGCCTAGACCTTTTTTCAAGACCTACAACAGATCGAGCCATCCAGTGGCAGTACGCTACGTATAGCTATAGTGATTAGTAGGCATAAACGTTTAGTAGGACTAGGTAGGCTTTCGCATAGTTCTCGACCTACTTATTTAGGGTTAAAGCATATCTATCTTGGTCTAGACTCTAGACCATGCCTAAATATTTCGATATCATGTGTTGTATAAAACAAATATTCAATGTTTATGATTCGTGCGACGGTACCGAATATTACATTCGGTGCAAGTTTAACCGTTCTATTCAACTCCGCTTCGCGTCGTTGAATAGAACGGTTAAACTTGCACGCTCATGTAATATTCGGAACCATCGCACTCATAAACATTGAATATTTGTATACTAGCTGATGGTGTCACACGGGAATTGATATTTAATATTACTGTCCGTTCTTTTGGGCTATCAGCCCAAGAGATTCAATGTGTTGGTATCCTTGAGTTCATTTTCCTTGTGTCACAACTGATCCTGAAATGTACTTTGGAACCAAAACAATTACTGATACTTTGCAACTGCCTCATTGCGAGACAAGCTAAACACTAAACACTACACTGCACAAGCATATTGAGATAGTAATCTTTTCATTTTTTGGTGAAAGAAATTTTAACTTGTACAAAAAAAAGGAAAAAAATATGCCCTACTTCATTGTATTCATAAAATAAAAAAAAATAAATTGTATGAAATTCATATAAATTAAAATAAACTGAATTTTTATTTTACATGAAAATCAGACACTTAAAAACAAATTACTTTAAATCTAAACATGAACAACAGGCAAGGAACAGCACAATCGAGCAATGTTCTGCACTGGCACACGAACAAGAAGGCGCATCTTATTACTGATGACCATCTATACTTTACCTCCAAAAAGATGCACATAATGCTACTCTCTCCTGGTCCACTCCGCAGTGATATTCATATCTTCATTTCAAGTGATACTACACATGCTCTGTGGGACAAGTTAGTGCTTTGGGGGATGAGGGAAGAATGACCAAACATCGCTTGTCTACAGTTATTTATATTTATATTACCCGGACATTTTACAGAACATAAGGTAGTATGCCAACAAACTTCTTTGAAAATGTTCCTTTTTTCTGAAAAGCCATAATATTCCTCAGGCATGTTCCAAGCTAGCTCTACACACACACAAACACACATACACATACACGCACACACACACACAATACAATGCTATGTCTGTTGTTTTTGACACAATAACAGGAATAAAAGGCCACAGACACTTTAAAATCCTTTACAACTCTATGTTGGATAACTGCCAACATAGCCGAGACAGAAATGGTCACAAATTCAAATTAAAGGGACAAGAAGCTACTAATTCTTGCTGATTAAATCAAGCCTAAAGCACTAGCCGTTCTGAGTCAATATTTGTCCACAAACTGACATGACAGAGATGGTCGCATAATGCAAGGTTGCGCCAAATCAGGTTAATCTTACTCAAGAGTGCTCATAAGTCATTCTTCAGCACTAAATTCAGATACGAATTATGTCCTAATCATCTGTTAGAATATCGTCGCTGGGGCGACAAGACCTCGTATCTACAAAATGTCAAATGTTCAGGAGAGCCAAAAAACATGGCGGCCAAAGCACTATAGCGAATGGGATAGCCTTTCCTTTGACATGCCATGGTGGCTTCATTTTTGGAGTAAGACAGTTGGGATTTGGACAGGACATCACTTAACCCATTATTTGACTATTAATCCAAAAAAGTCATTTTCACCAAAATTGCAGATACAAGGTCTTGTCACCCCAGCGACGATATATATCCAAGCTCCCTGCCATAATTGGAAATGCTCGCCAATTCCTGCAGGCTCACAGCTCAAGAAAACAAAAACAAAAACAAGGATTTTCAATGCTGCAGCAAGGTGTCATTTCAAAATGAGTACAGGATAACTACAGACTGTGAGGGTGGGGATACGAAGAAAGGGGGTGCTTGCATCTAGAGAGCATGAAAGTGGAGATCAATGATATCTTAAGGTAAAAGATATGGCTTGCATTTCCACATTACATCAAGTCATCTGCAAGGCCCACTTACACTCAAGGACAGGCAATGCTTTCACGAAGCTGTAGAAATCCATGACAATGCTACAGAAAAAGAAACGGCATCCCCTGTTTCTTGGGGCACATGTAATACAAGCAGCTTCTAAGCTCGGGGGGGGGGGGGGGAGGGAGGCAGGGGTTGGCAAGATCGTAGAGGGGTAGTGCTAAAATGGCAGCTGCATCCACACACTCCCTGCATACAAATGGTGTGTGACCACAGATACTAAATCATCATGAGAGTGTAGCTTTGCATGTAGAGGGTGAGATATCAATTTCAGTCTCATTTCCCTTTATACTAGCATGTCAAATTCCCAAAGGTTCTTCTGGGAGTCCTTTTCTTTTGTCAGATTTAGGGCAGATTTGGAAAGTTAAGCGGAAAAGACTAATTGGCTGGCCAATCGATAGACTGCTTTTGAAAAGCAGGTGCCTCACTCAAATTTCTTTGTTTTTCATTTAAAAGATCTACGTCTGATATTGTATGTCTTCAGTTTGTTCTGCACAGTCTTTCTTATTCAGTATACAGTATGCCCTACTATAGAAAAACTACAATGAATCACACTTTACTTTGTAGAACTTATTTATACCTTGAAATTGCTAAAAACTAGAAAGAGGTGTTTAACAAATTTATCTCATTTATGCCCCCTGATATGGGTAGCAAAACAAACAGTTAAAAAACTCCATAGTTTAAGGTTTCATGGTTCTAAGTAAAGCATGTGCACAAAAGTGCACAAAGTTCTGATACGAATGACTTGTGTGCTTTGCACAGCATTAGGAGAGGACATGTTAGTTTGGGATGTGATCCAGTTCATGTGCCAGTGTTTCATATCTTAGGAAGCAAGTAAGGTATTCAGGTGTCACTAACCAAAGCATGAAAGCATAACAAAAATGCACAATAAACTTGCAAATGGATGTTTGAATGACAACAGAACTCACTGTAATCAAACACATGATGAAAACAGCTGAAGAATACCATCACATATTCATACTTGTATACTAAACTAATGTTATTACAGTTAATACAATTACAACAAATTAAAGCCTGATTTTAAAAAAAAAAGGAAATATGACAGTGTACTAGATTGATTTAACTGCAGTGGGCAGTCTACTGTAGAATGTTTAAAGTCTTCTACAAAATGCCAGACCCTGCCAAAATATGGCCTTTAAATGTACACAAAATTTATTGATCTTTATCCCTGGCATTAAGAATTAAGCATCATTAATAAGGAATATTTATATTTTCTGACTTTCGTCACAAAAAGCTGTTTTTCATTGGACTGTAGCAGTTGAAGCAACAGCTGGAAAACAACGGCTTTAGCAAATGTTCGGGACTTTTAACGGTGACCTTTCGACAAGATTTCTGTTGGCAATTCATATCCTTCCTGCCAAATTATATCAACATTGAACGTTCCCAGCAAGTTAACATTTAAAGCTCAAGTTTACTACATTTTGACCAGCAACCTTTAACCCGCTTTCTTTTCAATTTCCATTTCATCAATAATTTCCTTTTGTTTCTATTCGCAAAATAACATCGCCACTTGGCACTTCCTGCAACAACTGTCTTAGCCAAAGTTCAGTAATACTAGCCCTCTGACCCCATATACTCCAGACATGTACACCTACAAACCTTTAGATTTTGTTGTTATTGTTGTTATCATTCTTTGTGCAGGAAGGGGGCACATACAGTTACCTACATTGTGACTTGATAACTGGGGGGGGGGGGAGATATTACAATTCTTCCTAGTATTTGATGCCTGATATCACTATGTTTGAGCATCAAATAACTTGTACTGGAAGCTTTATGCAGTTGGTAAAGTGAGACTGATGAAAAGTGACAGGTGTAGCAATATTTCTTTGCCAGGCTCTGGTAACTAAAGAAAGACTGAACATGATCAGACACCTATACGACAATATCACCATTGTGTCAACTTCCTGGGAAAGCAAGATTATACATAATGCCTCTATGCCATATAATACCCATGATTACAATCATCATGCCCCAAGAGCAAATGAGAACAACTCGGTGTCTACAACAAAGCTTTCATAATATTCCTTGGGAAAGGTGCTTTTGAATTTCACTGCTTCTTAATTTCAGTGTAGTCTGTTCTCCTATGAATTGCAAATTGCAAGTGGCATTTCTGTACAAAGCTATAAACAAAAACACTAAAACAAGGAACAAAAAAGAAAAGCCTCACCCATATAGAGACAAACAAAAAAAAAGAAAGAAAGAAAATGCTATGAACCACACAATACTTCACATCTACATTGTATCACAATATTAACTACATTCTGCACAGAAATATCATACTGTAGCAAATTTCTAATCAACCAAATAGAGAATACACAAGTGTAGACACACAAACAGAAGAGAATGGTATATGCAAATCATGCCAACTTTCATGAAGAAAACTTGACACATTCTTAATAAAGTGATGGTCTGCCCAGCTACTAAAAAGCAAGTCACCTCCCTCCTGCCCACTGCACAAATGTTTTTGTCCATCCAGCAGCAGCGGCAGCAGCAGCAATCCTCTTTTCTTCCTTTTCTTTTCTTTTTTCCTGCATGAGTTTATTCCTTAAGATGTAGCCAACCACTGACACGGCACTGTTGACTGCTGTTGATTGAGTTGTCATGGAGACGACACATAAAATCAATCCTGTCAAAACATTCGTCTGTAATTACAGGCAGCACAGGATTCAGGCTGGGTAGGAGACCTAGCAGTTAACAGCAGATTGATTCTGCATCCCTAATTGCCTTGCTTTGAGCAGAAATCCTAGACGGATGAGAACAGTTGAGCCGCCGGAGATGGAACAATGGTGAACAGATTTGCAGGCATTCATGATGAATGAAATAAAATAAATGTAAACTGTGAATAGGATTGTCCTTGGCAATTCTCTGAACAAAGTTCAAACTGACAGATATGCACACAATTTAATCATCATCTTAGTATTGCCCATGCCCATACAGGAGGAAATTACTGCATGGTGCTATGAACGGATATGAATTTTAGAAGGTCAAAACAAGAAAAATACACAAAGCTAGACATTACAAATTGAGTTACAGCTGTATGAAAGTATCATTAATAGCCTCATATTTTCCACTTTTACAGCGTAATAATGGACTGTTCTACCGTAAAATGTTAAATATTACGCCTGTCTCATGTGTACATTATGCCAATATCACCTGAGAAAGTTAACACTCCCTAGAGTCTAGTCTAGAGCTTTTAATGTACAGCCATAATTCTGATGAGCTGTAAAAGAAAGAACAAATGCCCTTTTAGCACATTTATTTAGCAAACAAATACTTGAAATTATGAATAAACTGAACAAATCTTCCATCCCTTTTGCTCATCAGGGGAATGGAAAACCTTTGTCTCTAATGACTGCATCAAATAAAGCATTAATCTGACATGAGGTAAAAGCGCATAATCATTTAAATATGGAATAAATGAGAAAAGGTTTGACAAGTACCCTTGCTTTTTCTTCTCTTCTGCTTATATTTTTCTTTTCTTTCCGGCTCATCTTTGATTTTATATCGCATTTAAAAGACAAGATTTTTTACGAAACAGATTCGACACTTTGCTTCAAAAAAAAAAATGCCATTACCACTCAAAATACATTTTGCATGAGTGCAGATGTCAATTTATGTATTTCTTTTTCTAAGTACATCCATTTTATTCATCTTTTAAGATGGGATGTTGCAGTAAATATGAGGACAGAATGTATTTTTTTTTTCTAATTGCATTTCTGTTCTTGTCTTATATGCTCCTGTATTCCACACTGGGCACTTTAAACACTAAACAAAGCAAAAGCCAGAGCGCAGCCAATGTTAACATATGCAACTCAACAAGGGTGCCATGCCCTCTTACTTTTGAACGTAGATGAAACTTACATGGCCGCAAGAACAACAACACAGACAATTATGGCCTATCACAATATTTTGGAAAATTTCCTCCTGTGGATGATTCTTTCAAGAAAATGATTTATCATGACACAACCATAGTCCCAGTCACATTACAAGAAACTACATGTAGATTCACTTCCTGCTTTTTAGGACAGTCTGACAGCACACTTCCCAGCAATATTTTGCATCTACAGTTCTTGTAAGTTGGCAGTGTGGCCACACATGGCTGAAACTACAAGAGGAGCTTGTTACATGATAACATCGACTTTATGTTGGTTACACACATCATGTAATCAAATTTCCCGTGACATTCTAGGAGGGTGGGCAGTTTTTGCCCCTGTGCACATGCAATTTAAGGACCAAAACTGGGGATAGTTACGCATTGCTCAAATTACGCATACATGTCACTTACAGCTACAATCAAAAGCTATTGTTTTTCCACTGATAAGTACCATGTACAATGGGTAAGGAATGATGCACTA
This sequence comes from Diadema setosum, assembly GCF_964275005.1. Classification (NCBI taxonomy): domain Eukaryota; kingdom Metazoa; phylum Echinodermata; class Echinoidea; order Diadematoida; family Diadematidae; genus Diadema; species Diadema setosum. The sequence continues at coordinate 34,910,043 of NC_092702.1, read as the reverse complement.
CTCTCATTCATTTTGAAATGTGAATCAAAGTACATTCGATTTTTCCATGGGATGAATTTCTGCATTTTTTCTATTTGAGAAAAGTGGACAGCTTTGCATTTGCACTTTGATTGGTGGTTTACACAACAGATTAGAGACCGATAGACACAGCTAGAAAACCACCCCCAAAGTTCTAATAAAATGCATGCTGGCCATGCTGGCTGGCTTGGAAGAAAGTGCCCTTACCCCCACATGCTGGACTGTACAAATTGAAAGCCTCGCCCCACCCTGGTGGTTGATGTGGACTGACAGATATGGCACATCAACAGAAATCATTTAATAGGTAAAGCGGCTATAAGTCTACATGCCTCTCCTCCCTGCTCCTCCTTCTGTGCCATTTTAGTTTTACCCTTTGCCATTTATTCAGCATCTACAAATTTACCTATTACTTCCTCATTCTACGATTTTTTTTCCCCTCTATTCCTTACTGCCCTGCTTTTCAAGCTTGGCCTTTTCTTTTATTTTTCTACAATAAATTTTGCAATCTTCGTTCTTAATATCTGTCCCTGTTACTCAGTTCACTCATTGTTCCTGTTTCCCCTTGTCCAACTCACATGTTCATCCGCTCCCATGCCATGAAACTCTTGAGCTTTTTTTGCTTTCTTCTGTTTTTTCCTATGACATTTACCTTGTAATATTCTGTTTACCTGCTCCTGCCAGCTTCCACTTATCATCTGCTAATATCTTCGCCTTTGTTGCACAGGCAACCATTCCCCACAGTATTCAATCCTATGACAAACTCACTTCATCTGCCATAAAGGAATACATCCAAATCTGTTGTAATTTCTAGCAATTCCTTTCTTCTCACTCAGCCGCCTTTGCTGGAGAAAATGTCAACTGTACTTTTATGTTGATTTCTCTCTGAACTTTGCTTGTATGTTTGCTCTCTCCCTCTCTCTCCATCTCTCTTGCTCTCTTTCCCTCTCCTTCTTTTTTTTTTCTCTCTCTATTTTACAAGCGCCATCTTCACTTCTACTGTAATACACTGTTACACTGTAACTAGGCCCTACCTGGTAGTCTGTACAACATTGCCTAACATGACTGTATTCCTCACCTTTTCCTTCCCTTCTTTAACAACTTCCCTCTCCCCATCTCCCTCTCTCCTACTTATGCCTCTTTCTCTCTCTCTCTCTCTTCTCTCAGCATCTGAATCCTTCCTCGGAATGAAATTAGACTGACTAGCATGCCTGAAGTTTCATGCATGAGTGGTAATTGGTGCGTATCACTTCACTGGTTCGACCTCTTGATTGATATAAATCCCAAGATATTCTCATTTAGCCCCAACGCAACTTCTCTCTCTCCGGACTTGCAGGTGAAATTAGAATCAGGCCCCAGTCTGTCCAGGAGGAAGCTCAAATTCAACAGAGTATGGAATACAATGTGGGCAAATATTGACTTGCCAGAATAAGGGACATCTGCCTTTAGTCTGGGGCTGGGCACTTCACTCTGTCAGGGGCATACAGCTGAGGGGGCATTTACTATCTTACCAGCCTCTTCACGCAAGCTTTCAAATATGTCACAACAAAAGATATGCATTTAACGTATGGATGAAAGTGCACTCTTAAGACAAACAAAAAAATTGTGCTGGAAAAAAATAACAATAGTGCAATATGTATAGATAGACTGTATGTGTATGTATGTATGTGTGTGTGTATGTATGTGTGTATGTATACTATGTATAATACATAAATGTCTTGAGAATTATGTGTCTTTGTGCAAAATATTGAGGATTTACCATTAAGGTAAATATTGGCTAATAAAAAACATGATCCCCATCATAGACTCTGTATACCTGGTAAATATATTTTCGTCAGTCAGACAGTAAGTAGTGGAACATTAGAAATTCAACTAATTCCCTGAGAGAATCATTTAAATACTGTGGCAAGATCCCATGTTTATTCACACATTATTGAATCTGCATGCATCTTATAGTGTTGGGAACATGAAATGTACAAAATATTTCTCTGAATTTGCCATCTATGTGAGATACAAGTCTGGGAACCAATTTTGTAAGTGGACAAAAAAAAAAGGCACAAAATTTAATTACAGGCCATTTCCGCCTGGGACTGAAGCCCACTTTCCAATCAATAGGGCAAAGCATCCGTATAGCAGAGGAATTCGGGACTGGTGGGCTTGTCAAGCCTCAGACGGCAGCATTAAAGCATCTTGAGGGACTTGACTGTGAATGCACTTTCACATGCATCTCCCTAATTCCTGTTTACTTGTTTGTTTGCCAGTTTCTTATATTCTAGAGAGTCCAGCAGGGTTAGATGACTATCATAGGCAACAAGCCACAGGATCTGATCAAAATGAAATTATGACATCTTTCTCTTAGAGTCATACCCTCATCTTCACCAATATGTACAGGAGAGGAATAAAAGCACATTCTCTGATGTCCATCATTCACACGAATGATTTCTTGCCCCATGCCATTACAGACCCTTAACGTACATGTGCACGCATGCATGAATGTGTGCAATGAATATGAAAGCATGTGTGTGTAGGTGAGATGTGTGATGTGTGTAGGTGTGTGTGGGTGTGGGTGTGGGTGTGGGTGTGTGTACACAAAGGGCATCTACATCATACACAACAACATAAATCAAATCACAAGTACAACCTGTCGTTAAATTCAGCTGAAGAGCGTTAAGTACAAATCAATGACACAATGGCATTTACAGTATATCTACAGAAGATGTGAACATCACAAAGATGTTGTCACTGTTCAACATGTGGAACACAAACAATTTGTAAATCAGTAATTTTCAAGAAGCCTTACATAGGCTCATCGCTCATCTCAGTTTTGGTGAGAAAATAACTGAGTTTACAACATCATCAATGTTACAATTCCAACAGCCATCATGACAAACCTTAATCACAAAAATTTTAATTAAAAAGTCTTTCCCATAGTTGATGAAAGCATCTAATTAAAAGCTTATTTTTGTTTGTTTGTTTTGTTTTTTTTTTCAAAACTGATTTCTTCCACTGACATTGTAAAACTTTCATTTACAAATGAATAAAGGTAATGCAAAATCCAGATATAGATATTCTTACAAAATAAGGAGGGACCTGCACTTTTGACCATTGACCCAATTAGCAATATCTTTTTTTTTCTTTTTCTTTTTCTTTTTTGTTTACTAAAAGTGCAGGTCAATTTGCATTTGACAGATCTCAGACCACAACTTCAAGACAACTTGTGAAGTCAGATTCTTATACCAACCTCTTCATCCTTGCCAGTGAACTCATGTGACCCGGTGATCTTGTTGATGACCTGGGCGACACCGACCACCTCGCCATCATGGTTGCAGATGGGCATGCACAGGATGCTGTGGGTCTTGTAGCCTGTCATCTTGTCAACCTCTGGGTTGAAACGCTTGTCCTACAACAAACACCAGAATACATGAGGGCATTAAGAACATGAGTCATCCAACAGCATGAATCTCAGTGAAATATTTTTCAAAAACTAAACATATTCATGATAACATTACAAAGACAAAAATATTTACCTCTTGTGTCCCTTATGATTAAGGGCAAAGACAGGATATTTAAGTGCTACTTCTGCAGGAAGAAAAATCTTAATGGTGGCTAGCAGATTTCTTGTCAACTCTGTAACTTGAGATATATGGTAATTTCGACAACTTACTCAGATATGCTGATATTTCAACTTGTCTTCAAACACAAAAGTTTGTCTAAAAGCATACATGAAATGCCGTGACAGTCACACCCCATCACATTACAATCACCATGGTGCAAGGTGATGTACATAGAACTAAAACCCAATACATGACAGGGGGAACTGGTCTGAAAGGAATTGACTGACAGGAAAATATGTATAGCTAGTGGCTGGCAACCATTTAATAATTTCGGACAACATGATGGATCAGGACACTGTTGACATGTATTGTGACATAACATTGAGTATAAATTACTGTACATGCCAATTATTTCGCAAGTCAAATTTTTGTGAATTGTCAGGACTTCCCACAAATTTTGTGAGTGGTTGAATTCACAATCAGGGAGTGCAGGAATGAATGGATAGATGTATGCGTGCATGTCACATTCATGTCAGAAGCAGAGTTGGTATGTTCGCGTAAAATTGCAAACAGCATCCGCTTAGCAAAATTTAAAAGCTATTAAAACAGATGTCCTTTTCATTAGTCATTAAAAGAAGACACAAAGAATAGATTCTACAGGTCATATGAAATACAAATCTTAGAAACCAGCAATGCAGAGAATAACACCCTCTTCAAGGCTTTGCTAGGTACTGAATTTTCATCTGCATGCTACAGCTGTAACTGTACAGAACTCAAGATATCTAGAGTTGATACAATTCTTCATATATGCAATTCTCCAGACATTTTTTCCCATGATCATGCCTGCAGGGTCAACTACTCTCCAGTTTGGTTGATTCGAGAGATTTGACCTTTGCTGAAGAGTATTATTGACCGCACCATGCTACTCAGTTTCCAGCTTGGCCACATGAAATCCACACTGGAAGTTTTCTTTTCATTTGGATTCACTGTGCTTATTTCCAGCAATATGCAAGAATCATGTTCTTTGAACACAGAATCTTTTCCAAGAGCAATAGAGTTATATCTTTATATGTCTTGCCAAATCTTTAATCTATTCACTGTTTTTCATCACCACTCTCCACTCTTCCTTTGGTCAACATAAGTACATGTCCTAAGATTGCATGCAGCAATACCTGCTGCACAAATATGTCAATTTGTCACAATGCATGACAATTCAGCTACAAGGATGCAGTTTTGTTTGCGACAGTCTGCTCACTGCCCTCTATGGCTCATACATTTCTCAAGTTATCACATATAGTCTTAGACACAGACGAAACTATCATACACTATGTCCCCACATCTCTACATTGGTAGAGTCCTGTATAGCACTTCAAATGCAGAAGAGATTCCTCAGTTAAGACAATCAAGTTTTACATTTCAGAAATGCAATCCTGCCAATAAACACAAACAAAATTTTAATTTCACTATATTTTCTCATGTAATGCAAATCCCACAAAAAAAAAACCCCTGTTAAATAAATTCTTGTCCATTGGCTGCACACTGAGTGACAGTTTGACATTTAGATAAAAGGAGGAGGGCAGTCATGGCTTTAAACTCATGCCACTGTGATTTCCATCACAGCCCTCCCACTCTCTTTGGTGATCCATCCTCATTGCATGCCAGCTCAAGCCTGACATAAAGCTACCCACTTTATGTATCTCAAAAAACCACCGACTCTAGCTGCTTATGTCAGGCCCCAATGCCTCACAGAGGTAGATTTTCAGTGTACAGGAAAATGCACAGGACAAGGTAGATAACACTAAAACACACAACCCATCAAACAATAACACGATACTGTTTTGACTTGCAGAAATGTTCAAAGTGAACAATGGTAAGATGAAAGATTTAAACCTTAATGGATTCCTTGCTTCGCATTTGACATTCCAGATTGAAAACTTACTTTAGACACAAACTGAAGCTTTCAATGTATAAAAATAAAAGCTTGTGTGTGAAAATAAAATGCGTAAGAAGCAAAAAGGTACAAGAGTCATCAACCGGGAACACTTTACAGGGAATTGTTAGCAAACTACTTGATGTGGATTGAGCACTATCTGCTGATTGTGCATGTACTGAATCTTTAATGAATTGAGATCTACACTTTATAGGCTTTAGTCAATTTATAATTTATAATTGCACATCCTTATAATGATCCCCATTCTGTTACATAAATACCACCTACTAGTCTCGTAAACATATTGTTTCCTGAAAAGAAAGGGGGAGGGAAGATTCACTATACACTGTCAGCAGGGTTTATCAAGATGATCATTTGAACTGTGCACAATCTGCTATGTTCATGCCTTTCTACAGCTCAGCCGACAATGTGTGCATTGTCATTAAAGATATGCAGTCAGCAATAAGGTCTTTGCACCCAAGATAAATCACTCGAGCCATGTCTGGCTGAGAGATGAAATACTCCCCAAATATATCACAATGCCCTAATGCCTGACTAGGTCTTAGCCACATGAAATGGATACTCGAAATTGCAGCCATCTGGTGCCCGCTAAGCTTCACTTGGTATCCTTGTGAGACACAAGACATGGAAGGTTGATGTGACAGCAGTCTATGATCAAGTGACAGGCATGCTTCCCACTCATGGCCACAGGACATCTATCTAATTCTGCATCGGCGTTACATCAGAAGCATCATATCCTCTTGCCTCCCTGCCATCCGCCAATCTCAGCGCCTACTTACGCATTTCCAACTTTTTTCATGTAGTGGCATATCCATGATGGTGTGATTTAGGACACATTAGAGTCTTCTGTGCCTCAAACCAGTAATTTGTGGTGATTTCAACCACTGCCTGCCTTACTCTTGTTGTTTAAATGGCAATGGAAAATATGAGAATGTTCTGGAAGTATTAGTATGTCTGGATTTTTCTGGAAGAATGATTAATGTCTGGTTGCATAGTGAATGATTTTGTTTATCTTAATATTCGTCTGTTGTTGCTTTATATAATTGTTTCTTCAGTTGCGTCATTCTAACAAAACTCATCATTCAAAAATCTTTCATCTTTTTTTTTTTCCCTCTTAGTTAACCTATAATACAAAACACGCCTTCCTCTCCTTTCATCTATCTTTATCACTGTCCATTTGTTTTCTCTTCAAACACAGCTGTTTGACCTTCTCTCTCATATACCTGTCACTTACTGTTTGATGTCGGATAACAATGTTTATCAATAATTGCCTGATATCACAACGATAAGAATGACACATGCAATGTGACAAGCTAATTCACCTCTAATACAGGGGGAACACAACCAGATTTATGAACATTTGCACATGTCCCAATAACAAAGGAAAATGTCAGGGCTACTCATCTTACACATCATGAAATTATATATCAGCTAATGCCACACGCCAGGAGAGAAGAGGGCAGGATATACTGAATGGAGTCTAAATTTGGCTGTCACTATTTGGCATGATAACCCACTGACAGGCAGATTGATCAACTGCCTTCTGCATGAATATCTCCCTCCCCATCCACCTTCCCCCCCCCCCAAAAAAAAAAAGAAGAAAAAAAGAAGAAAAAAAAGAAGAAGACAAGATGGGTTATGCAGAGCACAGCACTGTTGCAATTAGTATGAGCATTGCTCGCAGATGTCAGTGATTTATGAATTTGTGTTTCCAATGGTCTTCACTTCTTATCAGGCATTCTGGGAGGGTGACATTGACATAAACATGAGCTGAATGATAGATTATGAGATACATGGAGGTCTACTGGACGCAGCTGACCATTATCCAATTACATCTCTCGTCACACTGTGGGGCTCCATGATCATACATCATTTGTCAGGGGATGATCAATGTTTGAATGTAGTGGTTGAAAAAAAAAATTACGCATCAATCCCAACAGGCTACTTTATGGCTAGGTGTTTTAGCACTTTGTGCATTGTAGAAAAATTGGTTATAGATATTGCACTACAAAATAACAATAGGTTGATTAATGAACATGCACCTTGCAAACAAAAGAACGTAGCAGAGTATAATATCCGACAGAATGCTTTACACAATTCTCTGATTTATTAGTTTCACATATCCACAAATTAAACTGGTTGTTTATATCCATGTCTTGATATTTGTTGAATTGTATGTAGAAATGTGTGCAGAACAGAAGTAACAAAATGTACCAGAAGTTCAACACATACTATGAATACAAAAAGGCACAAATGAAAGAGGAAAACATTGTAAACATCAATATAGTACTCTTCCCCGTCCTTCCTCGTCCCCACATCCTCATCCCCCCCCCCCCCCCCCCGAATTTTGGCACCACACATGTACAGTGAATGAAGGAAGATGATAATGCAGGTAGATCAGGTTTTTTAATCCATGTCGGGTGGAAGACCTACATGGTGAAATATCAGCTTTGCTACAGCTCATGTTTTGAAACATTAACTCTGCAGATGCATATGTGCCAAACTGATGAGAGTAAATTTTGAAGTGCAGTTGCCTTTTTTCAGAGGAAAGGCAGCATCATCGAAGGAGTAGGGAAGCAGGCCTGGCTGCATTCCCATATCAGAAGGGAAGCATGTGAAAGCGCATATTGAGTGTAAGTTAAATCTCAAAAGATGGCCGAACAAAATCTGGGTTGTGGGTATCTGCATCAGCATGTGCAAGCCCTATCCACAATCTGTCCCAGAGGCTCTGGGAGGAGAAGAAGAAGAAGAAAAAGAAGAAGGGGAAAATCTCTCTCTCTCTCTCTTTCTAATCATGTGGTAGAGCAGTAGAAAAGGCTGGAAAAGTGGGTCAGGGAGAGTATCCCCTTTCACTATTTTTCAAGTCTGCGTGAAAAGGTGACACTTCAACAATGTCTCCCTTAAACACATTTAGTGCAGTGAACGTGAACCCATGTTTAACTTTCAGAAGCTGAACAGCCACCTACAGGCTCTTGAAGGAGGCCCGGTTAACTGTACATATCTGCCTCCATGTGCCCAAATGGGATTTCATCTGCAACGGATTTTTCCGTAACTATCACCTCAGAGGGAAAGGATGAGAGAAAAATTAAGCTTGTTGGTAAACAGAGAAGTTCTAAATTTGATAATGCTACACTGGAGGAGAATTCTTCATCTGTTTCACCCACTGATGTACTCAAGCTTATCACTTCCATTGAGGAAGAATATAAAACTTGCAAAAGATATTGATGTGTAGGTCAGCTACACGTAGGCCTAGTCAATACATGTGATGGCTGGCACTCACTCTGTTCTGTCCACCACTGGACTCTAAGATTTAGCTTCACTTTCTGGAGGCAAAGTTCATTACTCTAAAGAAATCCAATCCACAGAAATGAGACATTTTCATTCCCTTGACACTGGTACACTCCTCATCAAACAGCAACTTAGGGGCAGACAAATTTAAAATGGTGAGACAGACACACAGTCAGAGATGCAGTAACTTTGTATTCTCCATCATTGAACTATTGAGGAGAGTGTATTCACTCACCATGAAATGCAACCATCCGGTATTGCACACTAGGTGTTTCAATTTTATTGACATTCTGCTTTTACTATACATATAACATCCGACAGGTATATGGGTGTAAATACAGTACATATCGTACATATAACATTTGTATCTCGCTATTTCATGTCTCAATTTATCTTTTATCAATCATCTTGTGCTGATTTTTCTAGAAAATATCAACAATTCAATAAACAATTACCTACCCTATGACCAACAGCCATGAGGTTACACACAACCCATTCAAGAGTGGGTAAGATAACTCATTCACAGCCTACTATCCAAACAGTAAAACTAATCGAAAAAGAGAATGAAATACAAGGGCAAGAGTTCTTTTTTTTTCTTAGTATGTTGTACAGTTATGTCCCCCCCCAAAAAAAAATAAAAAAATAAAAAAAAATACCATCAGATTTTTGCATTGATATCTTGTAACTTTCAATAGGATCAAACTGTCTGAATGCTCTTTCAGGGTCTAAAAATATAACATCTTACCTATATTTTGTAGAAAACCCCATTTGATTTGGTTAAGTGGTCACAGAGAAATGTGGATCTTTGTAAAGCATGACATGGGTCTGTTTCTTCCAAATTTAGCACTTGGATGCTCTTGGAACTGCATTTTAATGTGTGAACACAATGGATAAAACATGGAGGGAAGTGATTCCTGACATGCTCTACAAAGATCCTCATTTCTCTTTGACCACTGAAGCAAATCAGATGGAGTTTTCTGTAAGATGTGGGTAACAAGTTTAATAGTTTCATACCCTGAAATTGTATTTGGATTGATTCACTGTTTTTAAAGTTATCGTTATGGAGGGTCCCATTGTAATTTTTGGGAGGACATACGGTATAGTCAATACAAAAGGCTCACTTCTTTACATTCTGTTCCCTTTCACCGTTTCACTTTCATTCAGGGTTCCTCTATTGATCCGAGTGTGCAGTTTGACATAGAGTCCTTTAAGGACATTTAGTGTATACACACAATGAATAGATGGTTGCGTGTCTCCTAGTCAACCACTCAGGAGCTCATCCTTTCCCAATAAACATCAATCATGTCATGATTACTGTGGAGAACTGTTGCCAAATCGTTGTCTCGTTCATGTCAAAAGGTATCCTAATTGGAATATCCGAGACAAGTTGACTGGAGATGCAGTTTGATTGGAAACAAATGTGTGATGGTAGCAAGATAAGAAGAGAATATCCCTGTTACTCAGTGGTTGTGCAACTGCATGTCAATTTCTGGAAGATACCCTTTTTTAATTTCCTTTTAACTACAAAGATCATATTATCATGAGCCAATAATTGTCTGCTCTGATGCTTAATTACACATCAAATCCAAAAGTCTTAAAAGCATGATAATTCAATTTGTGCTAGCCGACTGTAGAATTATGGCGATAATTTGTGTGATTCCTAGACTGGGCTACATTAGCACACTAATTTCAAAACAGGTTAGACTCACAGTGAATGTGTGTGCATTTCCATTTTGTATTTGGTACTTAATATGTATGCATGACAACTAGGCGCATCAGCAAGCACAAATGAATTATTGCACCACTCCGGTGGGCATGGCATACCTGCCAAAATGTATCTTCCAGAGTACAGGATAGTGATTAAAAATCCATTAGTAATCATTATGATCACAACCTACATACCAATAACTGTACCTCATTTACTGATCCTACTTGCATTATAAAAAACTTGCCACCATAGAAGAGCCTCTTTTCCTTTTCCAATGGTCATGACACTGTGGTATGCACATGACTTGTTGTTGTTGTTGTTGTTGTTGTTGTTGTTGTTGTTGTTGTTGTTGTTGTTGTTGTAGTTGTAGTTGTAGTTGTAGTTGTTGTTGTTGAAGTGGTACTAATAGTAGTAGTAGTAGTAGTAGTAGTAGTAGTAGTAGTAGTAGTAGTAGTAGTAGTAGTAGTTGTTGTTGTTGTTGTTGCTGTTGTTGTTGTTGTTGTTGTTGTTGTTGTTGTTGTTGTTGTTGTTGTTTTGTTGTTGTTGTTGCTGCTGCTGTTGTTGTTGTTGTAGTAGTTACTTAATGATAACAAGAATAGGGGGCCCTGTCCAAGATAATTTGCAATGTGACATTCACAGGTAGAAAGGAAACTAGAGCTTTTACTAACTGTGAGTGTGATCAATATCTCCACCTAAAACTGAGGGAGTTAGCTGAAGTCTAATATTTCTATGCTTTTATTGAAAAAGAAATGAAAAAAAAAAATGAAAGGATATTAGATAATTAATTGTGCACAGGCAAATACCTAATGTCATCACAAATCACCATTTTTTCCATTCATGTAAATTATGTCACTGCAATGAACTATGACAGAGCCTCTGGTTGCATTCTGGATTCAAATTTCATCATCCAATCTGCAGTATTACTCTAAAGAAGACACCTCCAATGCCACAAGATATGCTGTAATATTCAGTCCATCCAAAAAACCCATGAACATGCTCACCCATTCAGCTTTACACAGTCAGGCTGCTCTTGATTGAAATGCGTGACATAATCCACGCTTTTTTCCCACCCAAATCGACAAGCGGATGACATTCCAGCAGAGCGCTCACTGAGTATTACTGGACTTCTCGGAGAGACTCACCAAACAGTAACTTGAGCTGAGAATGCAGTAAGTGAAGAAAATCATTTTTCCCCCAATGTGCTTGAACTCTTAAAGCTTCATGGGTTGAAACATGATACAGAGAGATTCCATACAATCAAGCGAACAGATAATTTGCAGTACATCTCCATGCTTGCGATTATGTCCAGTATGATGCAGTATTCGAATTGCACTAAATTAACTGGCTTGTGTGAGATTTCATTTTATCTCTCTGTGGTTTATTACCTACAGGCCAGAAACAGAAAGACAAGAAGAAACCTGGCATGACACAGTTAGCATAGATAATATGCAATGTACACTTATTTTGAAGATTTGTTCACATGGAATGATTTTAATCAATTTTGATATTATTCTAAATGATAGGTAATCATTATATCATTCCATCGATGAGCAGACATCGAAAATGAATTCTGTCTTCTCAAAAATAAAAATGAAGATAATTCAGAGCAAAACCATATTCCTAGCTGTTACAATAATGTTATAGGGTACAGAACAGCATTTTGATCACGGGCTAACATATATAATTTAGAATACCCACTTTAATTAAAATCGGTTGTCTATGTAATGTATACACAAAAAGAATCCATGATCTCAAATAATTTAACAATCTGATGAAAAATAGCCTCGTCATTACCACAGTTGACCTGTTTAAACACTACATGCATGTCTGTCCATAACCTTTGACTTGCTGGCACTAACAGTTTGATCTAGTCTTTCACTAATGCTTTAATAGGCAATGTTCGATATGCTGCCAGAGTGGATTACATTTTTTTTTTTTACATGAGATCTGAAAAGATTATGGACTGCACCAATGAACATTCCTTTCTACTAGAGAGTCAGTGTGTTTAATTAGTGTCATTATGATGTTCTCCATTTATGTTTTCACCCTTGTTTTTGTTCACACTCTTGCATTATTGTCCCTGCTCTTTGTGAAAGATGATCAACACTTTCAAATTTGTTTGTGATATAGCAATGATGTTGAATCATCACCACTGTAGAACTGTAATTATGATAACAGAGAATTTCACAAAAATGGGCAATATCCATGTACTGACAATAAAAGGCACAGCTTAAACCTGCAAAATCCATGGTCACAATACAAAATTCATAATTGAGGTTAATGTTAATGACACATCCAACATACAATAATAATTTCACTTTGGTGAATTTGTATCATGTGGTGAGCCACACCTCATTGCAAACAAATACATTTCCACATGAGTGTTGTTCAGAGAATAAGATTATCATTAACACTCTTGAGCTCTTCCTTGTCAGGTTACAACATAAATTGTACTTCTTTCCACAAAAGTATATATATGTATGTATATATATTTAACAAGAACACTAAGTAACACCTACAAAGAAATGCACAGCTTTGCAAAGGTAGCAATGGGCTTCAATGGTCCTGTAGACGCAGACAGAAAAGGGCATATTCAATTACAGATCTGTTATACATGGGATCTGTTCAACCCAAGCACGACATCGCCCAAGGTACAGCAGGAATATCAGCCACAGATTACGAAACACACCCCAAGTAACCACAAAAAATGGGGGCAGAAATAAACATCACCACACTCCTAATTGTGCCGCAAGCCTCCACATCCATCATGCACTGGCGGGAGAGACGACACAAATATTCCGGGAAGGAAGAAGCCGAGATGTAAGCAGAAGGCAAGGGAATAACTTGGGGACAGAAACTGGCCATCTCCATTCCAGTAGGGCCCATATTAAAATGTGACAGAGAAACGTGTCATTGGCAGTTTAATAGAAGGAGGGAAATGCATGGCCATTGCTGCTGAAGGTCTCATATTGTTGCCATAGACTCTACATTGAGTGAACACTCTGACTGAAAGGACTTTAACTAATGTGCAGTTGACATTACTGCTTTGAATTAAGCTGAAAAATAACCTGAATATTTTTAACTAGATTCTAATCTTAATCAAATATTAGATTAATGTGACAATAAATCTACGTAGTTACAGAGTTACTCGATTCTAATTTCTCAAATACATGTATACGAATTTCACCTACCGTAGAACGATTACATAGGTTACGACAAAAACTTAACATAATTATATATTTTATGAAAATCTCATTTGATACGAAAAGTTCTGTGCACAATTTCACACATGTATGAACTATACATGTACATATGAGGCCTTTCAAACACATCACTGATATTTTGCATCACAATGCAATAAAAGTATTACATGAATAGTAGATGATCTTGAACACAATATACTAGCTTACATATTGAATGTACATCATATATGCATGACTAGCCCAAGTGCAGTTTTGTTTACAATAGAACGGCATAGACAAGAAAAAGAACTGCATAAGGCCAAATTATGCTTTTGGAAGATATACTTTGGCTAAAAGTTATATACTGTAGTGCATGAAAGAGTATCTTTTCTTTCTTTTTTCTTTAATAGTGAAAAAAGTGTACACACACTGATTTATCTAGGCTGGACATAGTGTAGTCTAGATTCCCCACGCAAGAATCAGAAAGTATAGTTCATTCTACCAATCATACATCTTGTGATACATAAAAATATACTATATACTAGAGCGAGAGACAGACAGACAGAAATTGAAATGCAAAAACACTTCTGTTATCATGAATCAGTTACAAACACAAGAACTGCATACTCCTACTGTCAGCAATTTCATTATTTCATCCCCTCAACAGTGAAATGTCTACCTTAGCCCTAATGGTTCCTGATATCCTCTGTGTGTGAAAACATGAGTGTAAGGGGATAATTTTCCTGGTCAGACGGCATATCAATTTGCTATAATGCATTTGTGAAATGACTGCTGTACAAAATGTCATTTTGGTTGCAATAAAAATCTATGCATATCTTTTGTTCAAAATATATGTCCATCGGCAAAAATTGATATTCAATTACAAGAAGGGAAATTATCACACGAGGAGTTGAGGCAGTAAAATCTAAAGTAGCCATAATGTACATGCCCTACATTATAATCAGGGGCCCGTTGCATAGAATGGAATTTTGTTTTAAGACTTAACCAGGGGCCTGTTGCATAAAAGTTACTGTTATGGTAACTTTGCCATCCAATGGTAACTTCCATGGAATTCTTGATTTTGAATGACTGTTGAGTATTGTTGCTATGGTGGTTACCAATGGATGGCAAAGTTACCACAATAGTAACTTTTATGCAACGGGCCCCTGGTTAAGTCTTAAAACAAAATTCCATACGTGGTTATATTTGCAATTGAGAACCACAGCAATAGAATGAGAAATGTCATCCCTTCTGTATGATCCTTCTCAAGTAGAACAGTTTTAGAATAGCAACATCCAACTTTGCAGAGACTATCCATGGAACCATGGGCTATAATACATCTTATACATTGCAGTTGTATTGTGGACAGCAATTTATTGGCATGTTAATTTTGTGAATATCAGTTGACTTGCAAAAAGTCGCCAAAGTAACAACACCACAAAAAACATATGGCATACATGGGATAGCTTCAAAAGAGTAGAAACAAGTGATAAAACACTAACCATGCATTTCTCTTTCTCCCTCATCTCTTTGACATTTATTCTTCCTCTCTCTCTCTCTCTCTTTCCTTGGCTGCTTGTAGATGGATAACAAAATTTAGCCTTTGATACCAACTCTGCCTTTGGAAAAGTAATTTGATTACACAATATGTGCCAGTGTTCAGTCAGCTGGATTTTGAACAGCTAGGCATTTTCATGGAAACAGACAAGAAATAAAAAGGGACTGTAATGTTGGAAAATAAATGTGATTGATCGTTCAAGACACTTTCCACAAAGCAGGAGCACCAAATTAGATTACCAGTACACAAAAGGAAAACATATGCATCAGTGCCATGGCAGAGATGATACAGAGAAATCTCTCAAAATCAAGTATTAGAATAAAATGGAGTGATGGAGTTTATGTTGTTGCAACGGAAGAGTAATTGTGCGCACATAGTTTTTCTCCGCTAAAAAGGTTATGGCAAGGACTAACAGGTCTTGCGCTGGATTTGCATGCTTAAAAATTATTTGGTGCAGTTGACGACATATTTTCACATCATCTTGCCAACTTCCAATTATACAGGCCAGCATAATTTAAGATATGGCACAATGAGAGCTGTAATGGCTACTGTCATAGACCTTGGTTTTGTGAAAATATTCACAATTATCACATCTTATACAACAATCAAAATTTCAAAAATAACAAAAATGTTCAATGTTGCATGGCTGTTGCATACTCATACTGCCGTAATAACTGAAATAATTGCAGATTGGGAATGTATGGAAGCAATGTGCCAAACACAGACAAACATTCCACTGTGCTAATTGTTTTCAGTAAACCAACATTTTCTGACATTCAAAGGAAAAACTGTTTTGCCCATTCTGAGTCCCTTCAATTTTTCTTGCCCATTTCATAATTTGTTGTGCAACAATGATAATTATTTTGCTTGCCAGTGGTACGATTCACTTTTGAATCATTTCTAAACTGATGTAAACACACTGTCAAGATCAATCGTCCATCATCATTGTGAATCATGAGAATTCCTTTCTCTTCTTTTCCACTGCTTCTTAAACCACTGCATTTTTAGTCAGGATTAGTACTATCTGGATTCTCATCTAGTTGGACGTTGTAAAAGATGGCTGTAAAAGAATTTCATGAGATTTCCTTTCCCTTCTTTTCAACTGCTTATCAACTCCACCTTTTAGTTATGATCAGCACTATCTGGGTTCTTGTTTAGTTGGACATTGTAAAAGATGGAGTGCAGAAGAGAGAAATCTACTCAGAGCATAATTATACCGGTATTAGGAGGGAAGCATGACCAGGCAAGATTTCTTCTTCAATAATGGCGTAGTTCACATAACTGAAGCTTCTACGCACTTTACAGTCATAGCCATTTCAGTCATTTTTAGGTTGTTTTCATTTGAAGTGATCAGATTTGATTCTCTATCTGATACAGTGAAACCCCGTTATAACGAGGTCCGTGGGACCGGCGATATTACCTCGTTATAACCGGTACCTCGTTATAACCGTACGCATCAAAAACAAAGAAAAACATAAGCACAACATGAGATAATTCTTTATTGTAATTCTTGTTTGTTAATTTTTCCTAACACCAGCGCAAATAGAGCACAATACAGGCGTTGTTTACCATAACTTGCGAGGTATTTTTACGCTGTTGATGCCCAGCGGGAATGCGATGATTTCATGAATCATTTCGGCTGTAATGATCGTTGCGCTCGAAGGGATTAAAAATGCGTTCTTTATTTTCTTCCGAAAATCTCTTCGCATTTTGTACATCCGTTCTTGAAAAATATGCGACAGGATTGAATGTGGAAGGTTACGTTGTGATCCTTTTTACGCAAATCTGTACCTCATAGACCATTCTGAAAGAAAGAAAAATCTTCATTGTGAAATGCAGTGTTAAAATTGTGATAATGAACAAACCCAGATCTATTCAAACTAATAAATACGTTTGTTTCTTTTTCTGATTTAGGTTAACATGCGTTATTCAATTATTTTTTACGCTACTGTCACCTGGCGAGATCGCGATAATTTCAGAGTAACATACATGCGTTGTGAAGTATTTTACGCTGTTGGAGCCCAGCGGGAATTCGATAATTTCATAATCATTTCGGCTGTAATTTTATACAATGTATGATCGTTGCGTCCGACGGGATTAAAAATGCGTTCTTTATTTTCTTTCGAAAATCTCTTCGCGTTTTGTACATCCTTGAACTGTTAAATGCGTTTGTTTCTTTTTCCGAACACCGATTAAGTAGGTTAACATGCGTTATTCAACTATTTTTACGCTACTGTCACCCGGCGAGATCGCGATGATTTCATCAATTATTTCGGCTTTAATCTTACACACTCATATTTAAATTATCATTTGTTAAATGATAATGAACAAATCCAGATCTATTCAAATTAATAAATGCGCTTGTTTCTTTTTCTGAACACCGATTAAGGAGGTTGACATGCGTTATTCAACTATTTTTACGCTACTGTCACCCGACAGGATCGCGATGATTTCATTAATTGTTTCGGCTTTAATCATCCACACTCATATTTGCTAAGCAGCAAAAGAACTGGAAGTCGGAACTAAAAATGGAAAGGATATAATAATGAGTTGCACACGCATTCCAATTGTCCATTTTTGGCCACAAGTGTCGCTACATGGAAAGTTTTTGAATGCGTTATCTTTTTTTTTTTTCTCGTTGCGGTGTGGTCTGCCCTAATATCACGCACGCCTATCTCGCGGAAAAGAAAATCGAATGATTATGTTTAATGATTTAGTAGGAACATCGGAAGGCATTCCTGTGTCTTATCGCGTGATTTAGAAGAAAACATGGAAGGAACGGTTCTCTGCAAAACGGAAAAAGGCATGGATAGTGTGAATTCGGTTTTCAGTGTTTCGTTTGTCACGTGTTTGAAAGCGGCAATTTAGTCAAGAAATGGAGCCTCGTTATATCCGATCAAATTGCTTATGTTTTTCTTTATCATGATGCACCGAAATTGTCCTCGTTATAACCGGAATCTCGTTATAACCGTACTCGTTATAACCGATTCGTTCTGCCATAGGTTTACACGCAAAGGAAAACGGGACCGACGCGATCACCTCGTTATAAGCGGTTCCTCGTTATAACCGAACTCGTTATAACGGGGTTTCACTGTAGTTCTGTTGCACTTCATAGTACAGTACATTGTTGAACACTTTTGCTTGTTAGCTACTCCTTATAATGTGTAGTTCTCACATTCAAAGCATACTTCATTCTGTACCAACTGATATATATCTGTCATGAATCTGGATATTTCTTCAGGTTTGTTCACAAAGTTAACCTGAGATCAATCAATGTTATTTGCTCATTTGTTTTTGACCAAATTAAAGGCAGTCCTGTGAAATTATCTATAGTCTCCACTCTTGCCCACTGTTACACTGGGGGCTAATGCGTTGCTTCAAGTCGGCAAGGGTGCAACCTGGGGCCAAGGCTACTTGAAAGAAAGCATTAAAATTTATGTCCCAATTACAGATATGCATGAGGTGAGTATCATTGACATGAAATATTGCACCTATCCAGTCATATACAGGGCTAGGCAGATGGTACAACCAAGTTAACACACTGTGATACATACAGAGATTTGCTTTACATAGTAACAAATGCTCTCCTAAAATTATGTACACACTCACATGTGTGTGTGTGTGTGTGTGCATGTCTTATCATGACTCTAATAAACAGTATTAGCCACCAATATACTATAGTGTACATATATGGTATCTTGGTGACAGGATACAAAACACTTATTAAAACAATTCAGCAGCTACAATCATCATTATGCAAACTATGGGTGACATGGAAAAAAAAAATCCATACATTCATATCCAAACAAGATAGTAACAGATCGATGCCACTTTGAAAATGTCAAAGTATTTTGTTATAAGATAATCTATTTGGCAAGGGACAAACAACAATTTGCCTTCATTTGCTCAGAAGCAAATATATTGGTCTTTCTCTTTCTTGCTTGGTTTTGTAGGGGAGGGGGGTTGCCACAGACCACAAAACAATCAAATATGAGCATTATTCCTATGCGCTAAGAAATAAATACATTTTCTTTCTTTTTCTTGCTGAGTTTTGGTGGGGATCTTGTCACTGAGCTCAAAACAGTCAAATAACCAATGAGTATGATCCCTCCAGATGAATATATAGAATGATTCATTTGCTTTAGATGTTTTTCTTCATTGCCATCATATTGTAATTCTTCTATCACTGCCTTCCTAACTTTATCTTTTACCTATTTACTACAGACTAGTCTGTTTCATCCTTTTCCCTTATATCAGAATACTTTGACTTACATTTGTTTTGTTTTCAGTTTGTTTTTGTTTGTTTTTTATCTTTGCTTCTAGACTGCTTACTACTTCTTTATCCATCCATCCACACCAAGACTTCAACTGCTTTGATCAAATGCAGCAAAATGAAAGACGAGCCCCACAGCAGGCAACAGGACAATGAAAGAGCCAAAGGGCTTGATGTGCAACTGAGCTTACTCATGACTTTGACCTTGATGGAGTTTTTCTATTGTGTGCCCTTGATGGTATGTCATTAACCAAATTGTAACTACTTCTTCAGGGTCCCTACTCACTATAAAGCATCAAATGTATCGATATATAGCATAACTTGCATGCATTACTTCTGGAACAGGAAATAAAAGAGTTGTTTGAAATTCAAGATAGTTTTGGCCCTGGGCCTCTGCCCAATAGGCACTCTATGTTACATTTGAATAACTCTGTTGCACTATACTGATTAAAATCTCACATTCAGTTTAAAGTTTAAGTTTCCATTTGTGGGATGTACCAAAACTTTTAAATCATCTTTACTTTTTTTCTTTCTTTCAGCTTTGAAAAGTATGATAACCACAGTTGTATGAGTTACTATGTCAGCTGAAGTAGTCACATTTAAGGACTCAGCAGCATGGGGGATTCATGGGTGACCCATTTCATTTGCTGCCTACTACATTCAAAAACCAAGAATAGCACGGGTCAGTAAATATGCATCAAAGTGTACTCTTCTCATCTGCAACCGTCAGTTCTAGTCCAGATTCTACAGACCTCTGTGTGTGTACTTACACAGAGATCACTGACAAAGCTTTACACAATACATTACAGAGATTCTTGAATATTATATGCGAGCCAGGCCACCATTCCCACTCCATGGTATCCCCATGCAAACAGGCCTTTAAGTATATAAATACCTGTGTATCAGTGTTGTATGAGCTAAAATGAGCCACCACTAAAATTTTCATGAGCAATTTGTACCTGTTACCACTAAAGGAGTGTCTAAATATATTATGCCTTGGTTGTACTAGTTCAGGATCTGGAAAATATTTCTCATATTCACCATGTGGGGCATTATGGCCTCCATTCTGGGCCTCCATTGGGGCTACCTGTATCATAATATGAACATATTTGCTTTCCACACTCCAAAGAACAATGCCTACAATGTTTGGTTGAAATCTGGCCTTTTGATTTTTAAGGAAGATGAAAACATGACAAGTTTCCAACTTCAGATCACGCACTAAGTGCAACAAACAAGAAAAGAAGGCAATAGCTCCTTTTAGGCCTTGGCACATGAGAAGAAATAAAAAAGATACTCTAAATTAAATTCAAATATGGCAACAAATATCTTTGAAGAATATATTTAATCCCTTTCACAAACAGCAAAATTTGTAGCAATCTGTGCAAATTTTGTATGGATTTCAGCAGAACTGTAGATGCTGAAGGAGGGGTTACTTTTAGAGATGGGTGTATAAAATGCACTCT
The DNA here is from genome assembly GCF_964275005.1 of Diadema setosum. Classification (NCBI taxonomy): domain Eukaryota; kingdom Metazoa; phylum Echinodermata; class Echinoidea; order Diadematoida; family Diadematidae; genus Diadema; species Diadema setosum. Next base: position 34,889,051 of record NC_092702.1, on the reverse strand, counting down.
CAAACTATCCGCATTGATTTCCAGCGGATAAATTCTCTTGTAGGCAGTTTACACTCTTATTATTCATAGTTTATTTTGACATGCTTCAACCACATTGTGTAACATCTGTCCTTATAACCCCTCTGTAGTGTAGGTATTTTCAGAAATTTCTGCATTGTAAGAATTTAAGGCTTAAGGTATGTACATCCAGGAATTCATGCAAGGTTCTTCATCTTAAGATATGGACATGGAATGAAGATGAGAAAATAGCCATGCAAACATCCATAAGTCTTTAAAAATGGTTTCAACAAAATGGCTGGTCAATGTTTGAAAATGGCCATGCTACTTTGGGGCGAACCATAACTACTGCAATGTTGACTACATTTCAGGTCATAGAACTGATGTCTAGCATTACTCGCTACGAGTACTACGGAGGGAGAGTAGATAGAAATTGGCAAAAAGGAGCAACCGAAAATGTCAGTTTGCTCTGGCTATCAGGTTGCAAATTATGTGTACCTTCCATAAAAGAGATAAGCATTGATGTGGAAGGTTCCTGGGATATTCTGATGCACCAGCAAACTTGCATCATGCACTCGTGTGATGTTGCCGATAATTTGCATGCATGCTCAGACAGGTGCACATTACATGACTTGAGTACACGATGTTCCCTTCCCTTTAGCTTACTCATGCTCCAAGCTAGCTCACAAAGACGACTAGATACTTTGCTGGAGTCCTCATGATCATGGCATTTTGCCTCCTGCCAGTCTGAACAAAAATCCTTATTATGTCTCCTTTTCAGGTTCCACAGTAACACTGACTTCATATCTAGCCTCTAGGCATGTCTGCTGACACCAATATCATATCAACCGTGATTTTACAATCTAAATATATTTCACCTTTACGATAATCATATGTGTTAAAAGGATGTTTACAACACTGCAGATATTCTAGCACAGAATATCAATGTCATATCTACTGTATTTTTTCAATATGTTGTATATGTAGAAGACATACATGTAGTATCCCATAGATAAAATTAGGTCAACACCTCAATGATTTACTTTGCTGTAAGTGTAATGCATAAACAGTAAAAATGACCTATTTCTAGACACCTAAATTGCATGTGACTTGCATAATTTACAGAATATAGGAAGAAGTCAGTTTCTGTACTTACTTATAATAAATGCAAATCATTTTCAGATTTGAGTCCCTGCAAATACATTTTGCAGTGAATATCAAAAAGCACGCACACACACACACACACATATATATACAAAATACTTAAGACTGCTTCAAATAGCTGGTTTCCCAAGAGGGTAATGACTGTTACTCTTGGTATCTAACCCATTTCTTAGTAATGAATGTTAAATACCCCATGGGGTTGAGTTACAATGTAAGGCCTTAACACATGAGGTGAAGGAGAACACACTTCTCTCTGGCTTGAAGAACTCTATGCATTATGACATCACACAAAAAAAGTAGCCAAAATAAAAGTGATTTGGCATTGTAGCTGGGTACTGAAATTCATGACTACCTTTCGATGTCCACAGTAAAGCACATTATTGCTGAAATTTCAATCATATCTCACATTGCATTAGCTGCATCCTTAAATTTTGCTTTTAAGTCAACTCATGGAGGTGTATCCACAACACGCAGAGTGAAATATCAAAGTTGAAATTCTAGACATACTGCTGCCATATTTGGTGTCCAGCCCCCAAGGCTGAATGTAACACACATTACCCAGAAATAATACATAGTATCAGATATTATGCTAAGAAAGTTAACAAAAGCAACATTTCTAGAAAGAAAAAAAATACACTTAGATTTTTTTTTTCCTGTGGTAAAAATTGCTACTGTGGACACCAAATAAAATTGACAAACTGTCACTGGAATGTATGCTAAATGAAAATTCATGTTTATCTGAGGAATTGTCCTAAACTTCATGTTATCTCTCAGGGCTGTCACAAAAAAAAAGCTTAAAAAAAGACCTAGGAAATATTTGTAGAGTATTTTGATTGTTTTAACAGGAAATTGATATTCCAAACCAGGTCACATTTCTATTCAGTAGTATTGTTAAAAAGTATGCATATATCCCTATAAGGCCAAAAAAAAAAAAAAGTGTTTGTTTGCCCTTAATTGTCAAAACCCAAGAGGGTCAGTAGGTCGTTTTTTTTTTTTTTTTTTTTTTTTTTTTTTTTTTTTTTTTTTTTTTTTTTTAATACAGGGTACCCTTTTTTCCATGTCAATGCACTCAAAACTCCAAGAGATTCATTCAAATTTACGTCTTGCCAGGGCCCGGTACGCGAGGCAGAAACGCTCACTGACAAACACTAACGTTCATCTTTGTTAAATTTTGCAAACAGCTCCAAAAAAGTACCTTCCAGTGAGATGCTGGCAACTGAACTCCAAACAGTTTTGGTGCCATGACAGCTGGTAACGGATGCTGCAAAAGTAGCCATCTTGTGAAGGGCTGCACACTATCCCATTTTTTCTGCCGGTCCGACCTGTCTCTGTCGGACCGGTAAATGCCCCGTTTTACCATTTTTTACAGGTCCGAACAGAAAATTTACCGGTCAACAACGACAACATAAAAAAACATTAAATGACTTGCAAACTTATTTTCTTGTTTTTTATGGATGTACCCCCCCCCCTCATGTACATTTTACAGATTATTTTTTTTTTTTTTTTAATTGCATTATCTATTGCACAAGAAATTTAAAGACAGGAAAAAATTAGAATGTTTCGTTTGTGAATTAGTGTAAAATGATAATGAACAAAATCAGATTGTATCAAATGCGTTTGTGACTTTTTCTAAACATCAGCGCACGAACTTGCTGCGTAACCTGCTCTTGGTGGTCAGTTGGATTGCGATGATTTAATGAATTATTTTAGCTGTGATATTTTCTGATGCACGCGATACAAGGGGTTCTTTATTTTTCTCCCCATAATCTCTTCGCATTTGTGCATGCGTTCTTGAAAGGTACACGACATGCAGGGCCGAATTCGCAATCCTTTTTGCGCCCATTTCCACCTCAAATATAAGCGGGATTGTGACGATTTCATAAATTACTTTGGCTGTAATATTTTACGATGCACGCGCCAAAAGGGGTTGAAAATGCGTCCTTTATTTTTTCCCGATAAACTCTTCGAATTTCGTAAGTGCGTTCTTAAAAGATGTATATACCACACGGCCGCATTCATGATACTTTTTTGCGCCTATTTCTACCTCAATTAATGTCAGCGGGATTGTGACGATTTCATAAATACTTCGGATGTAATCTTTTGTGATGCACGCACCAGCTAGAATGGTTGAAAATGCGTTCTTTATTTTTCTCTCCATAATCTCTTTGCATTCCGTAAATGCGTTCTTAAAAGATATACGACACGGCCAAAAATCATGATTCTTTTTGCGCCTGTTGTTTCCTCAAACTTCAACGGGATTGCGATGATTTTATGAATTATTATTCGGCTGTAATCTTTATGATGCACGGGTCAAAAGGGGTTGAAAATGTGTCCTGTATTTTTCTCCCTATAATCTCTTCGCATTTCGTACATGTGTATACGACACGGCCGAATTTACGATCCTATAGCGCCTATTTCTACATCAAATATCAGCGGGATTGCGATATTTCGTTAATTATTTTGGCTGTAATCTTATGTGATACATGCACCAGAAGGGTTGAAAATGCGTTCTTTATTTTTCTCCCGATAATCTCTTCGCATTTGTGCATGCGTTTTCAAAATTATACACTGCATGCAGGGCTGAATTCGAGATTCTTTTTGCGCCTATTATTGTTTACTCAAATTTCAACGGGATTGCGAAATTTTCATGAATTACTACTCGGCTGTAATCTATATGATGCAAGCGCCAAAAGGGGATGAAAATGTGTCCTTTATTTTCCTCCCGCTAATCTCTTCCCATTTCGTACATGCGTTCTTAAAAGGTATACGACACGGCCGATTTCACGTTCCTTTTTGCGCCTATTTCTACCTCAAATATCAGCGGGTTTGTGGCGATTTAATTAATTACTTCGGATGTAATATTTTGTAATGCACGCACCAGAAGGGTAAAAATGTGTTTTTTATTTTTCTCCCGATAATCTCGTCGCATTTGTGCATGCGTTTTGATAACCAACACAGCATGCAGGACTGAATTCAAGATCCTTTTTGCGCCTATTATTTCCTCAAATTTCAACGGGATTGCGTTGATTTCATGAATTTTTATTCGGCTGTAATCTTTTATGATGCACATACCAAATGTGTCCTTTATTTTTTTTTTTTTCTCCTCTATAATCTCTTCGCATTTCGTACCATTGAGCTTTTGAAAGGTGTACGACGCGGCCGGCCGAATTCATGATCCTTTTTGGGACGATTTCTACCTCAAATATGTAAGCGGGACTGCAATGATTTCATGATTTTTTTTTCTGCCTAGTATTATCTCTTCACATTTTGTGCATGCGTTCTTAAAAAGTACATGGAAGGGCAGATTTCGTGATCCTTTTTGCGCCTATCTTCATTGTGAGATCATTCTGAACGAATGAAAATATTCATTTGTGAAATGACTGTGTAAAATGAAACTGAACGCAATCAGATCCATTTACTACATCGCTGAATATCGAATGTTTTTACTTTTCTAAAAATCGACACAAGTAAATTAGTTCTAACATGTCAACTGCCACGCTGCTGCGAAGCCAGGATTGGATCGTGAGTAAAATGACCCAGAAATGCGTGCGCTTCTAATTCTATCAATGCTTCTTGTCTGGCATGACCGCCGATCGCAAGCAAACGAAAAGCAGATACATGCTTTGCATGTATTGCATGGCATGGCAGTGCGTGAGCAGCGCCAATGCGCAAGCTGGCGCGAATACTGGTCGCCACTGTGCAGCCCTGCATGAATTGATTGGATTTCGTGCACGTGCACGCATGTGAGCCAAAAAGGTAGCTACATTGTAGCATGCAATGCATGCTATAAAACGTAGCCTGTGGACCCGCGCGGCCCGAACACAATTACGACGGGTCGATGAGATGAATAAACAAACATTTTTAGACTTTTTTTTATTCTTTCTCTAGCTTAAAATGGAAAATTTTGTGTTTAAAACCATTCACAAATTTGTAGAAGATGAAATTTGTGGAAAAAAATAAACTTGAAAGAGCAAAAAAAAAAAAGAAAAAAAAAACGCGACCCGAAATTTCCGTGATTTTCGGTCGGTCGCGAAGGGCAAACAAACCATTTTTTTTTTTTTTGGCCTAATTCTGAATAGAATTTAACATTTCATGTGTTCTTTCCATCTCCCCAAAACAACAAACATGCTCACACACACACACACACACACACCCACACACACACACACACATGCACACACACATAAAACCACATACTGGTAATTTGCTATCATACAATAACACTAATTGATCTAGCTGTCATGGGAGTTTTACCTTGCTTGCGCATGAAATCCAGCATGATTCTGAATGGAAATAACAATTTTGTTTGTCATGGAGGATTATCACCATCTTCAAAACATTTAAAGGGGCATAGTCCCGGTAGTGTAGAGGGCGCTGTTGATGATACTGCCGATCACTGGTAGCATTGATATGAAGATTATCGAAGTTGAGCTGTCATCAAGAGTAAAGTGCGTAGGTGTTGCTAAGTAACATTGCCTTCGTTGTCTTCTCTGTGCATCGCGCAGTCTGTAGTAATGCCAGGGTGCGTGCATATGTGCTTGTTATTATGACATCACAAAAGAAGTTTGCTAAAGCTGTCATCCCCCTCAGCCGAATCATGAGCCGAACACTGACTACAGTGGATCGGACTTCTTCGGACTCGGGGAAGTGGGCCAAAGCATAAGCGCTAAAGAGGAGTCGATAGCGTAGGTCTCTATAGGAAACTTGCGCCGTGCGCCCGCGTACGCATTTGACTAAAACACCGGGACCATGCACCTTTAACTTGGCAGCATCCTTGCTATTACAAAGGGATTTAAGACATGCACTCTGAGTCTTAATACACTCTAAACTTATAATCTTAATTTCAAAGTATCAGTCTACCTCATATCTGGATATAGAATGAGCATTGCATCAAGGCATATCATGAGAGTGTCAGTGTGCAATAGACAAAGCTTGTTTAAGACAGTATCAAGCCTTCTTTCATGGCTTGGTAAGTGCTAGCAGCAAAAAAATAAAAATAAAAATTGCAAATACAGTGCTGACTAGTTATTTGTATATATAAACATTGTACATGGATGTGTGTAGGTACAATTTGTATATGTACAACACTGTAGGCTGGGGTTTTTAAAAAAAAAAGTTTGTTTTTTATTTTGTTTTTGTTTGTTGTTTTTGTTTTGTTTTGTTATTGTTTCTTGTTTTGTTTTGGTTTTTGTTTATTTGTTTGTTTTTTGTTGTTGTTGTTTTTCTGATGGTTCAGTACCAGGGAGGTGTTACAGATGGAGTGGCAGCTCCAAGTAATCCCGGAAAACACATGCTTGGGTTCTAAAGCATTCAATATAATGGATGTCCAACATTCCTCTTCACTTTGAAGTGATGCTCAGCACCACTCCAGTTCCATGATGAAATTTGGAGAGAACATTTCACATCGCATTGAATTACATGATAATCTTCAATGTAAATTGTTGAATAAAATACTTAAATGTGTTCAGAGCAGTTATGAAAGATTGTATGTTGTAAACATGTATTTCTATTCTCCTCGTAATGTACAAATCAAAATGAAATTAAAATTTCTGTAAAACCAGAAACATTTGCGGCATGAAATTTTCACAAATGGGAGCCGACTGCATCTCAGGATGAAATTTTCAATTGCCACTGGCATTCAATGCATTGTATACACAAGAACTTTTGCATGCAGTTTAATTTCCTATAGTATCTTGGCTCCTCACAAAATTGGCAAAAATTTCTGATTTTACAGATCCCTTTCATAAGAATGCAATACATTTCCATATTTGGTACATTTGTGCTTGTCAGATTTTCATCTTCTAATCTGGCATATTTCTTATCTTTCAAAGGAATCCATTGTACTCTGCTGAAGTGGGTTACAGCTTGTTTTTCTACTTTTTTGCTGTTAAAAGTGTGGTTTTGACACAGCAGTTTGATTTGCTGCTCGAATACACTGGTTTAATAAAATAAAACATATTCAAATTTATTTTAATTTTATGCATGCTTTTCACACAATGGTTCTTTCGCCAACCTGAAAGCTTCCAACATAGCAACAACTTAGGGCATATAATGCAAACCAGATAACAAGTATTGAAAAGTATTTTGAGGTACAGGTTAATAGATAAGCTCGTTACTCCAAACTTGATCAATATGTGTACTCTACATTTGCTAACTTTGTAACGATACTACAGTCTACATGCCGTCTAAACTCCTGGGAAGCATCCCCATAACAACAGCAACTACAAAAACAAATGGAATACTTCCATTGACCAAGCTAACTAGTTAATTCTTAACTCCCATATTCAGGCCTGACATACTCCAATTCCCTTGTTGCGTTCCTAACTCTCATCAATTTTCAATTATGTCCCTTACAATAACGACATTGTTGCTTCAAGCCAACCACTTATGATAATTGTTTGGTTCATTGTACACGTGCAGGCTCAACGTTTCTGTCAATATCTCATGACCTTAGGGCTCAATGCAGAATCATGAAAATGAAGCCGTGAAATATTTGCTCCTTTCGGCACTCATGCAATACTCTTTAACAACAAGTGTGCACACGTGGGCCATTGGGGCAGACAAACTTGGCAGACTCTCGTTAGTGACATAACAATGTGATTACCTTGTTATCTTTTAAAACAATAACCATCTACAAATATTCAGATATCTAGTTGGTCTTTTGAAGGGATTCATCCAATCAGTTACTAAAACATGATATATTCACGGCATGAAATTTTCGGAAATTGGAGCCTACGGCCTTTGTTGAGGCATGAAATGTTCGCGAATTGCCACTGGCGTTCAATGCATATAGTGCAGACAAAAACTATTGCATGCATTTTAATTTCGGGAATCTTGGCACTTGCGAAATTTGCGTAATAAAAATACACGCGAACATTCCTCATTTTACAGTATTCCCAAATGAGAAATGCCTTGAATACACTACACTGTTAACAATCCTTATGTAACATTTTAAGGCCTTGGCACACCGAGCACAGTAATGGCAAAGATCTGGGTTTCTGCTATGGTGCGCCAAAAGGAACCATTCTGATTCTTTTACAATATCACTTCCCCACCAATAATTTTGGCACAAAATAAATCGTCAACTGGTGATTTCGTTGCTCTTACTTTGACATAAAAATAAAATTTTGGGTGAGTTTGTACCGAATCATTGATTTTTACTAACTGAACCAGACATTGTTCCTTTTGTTCCTATGCAGTCTGTTGATCTGTGCGCATGGTTTGGGTTTTTTTTTTTGTGTGTGTGTGTGTGTGTGTTTCATTGGGCATGACTGTGTCTGAATGCTTGGGTTAAAGACCTGAACACACCATGCATGTCTGTTCCACCACTGTGAGCTCACCTTGAAATTAATTGCAGGTTCCTAGGCAACTACCCCAATCCCATCGGTCATATGGTGTGATAGGTGACTATGGCAGCTATCATTATTTCCTTCTTTGTCTTGGCTTGACCATGAGGACAAAGCTTAGGTCATCAAACACACAGAGTATCAAAATGTGACACCAATATTGAGGCCAACTGACATCAGCTTCAGAAGACATCAAGACAATTTCTAGGTGTTGCCATGTTATCTGACATATTTCACTTCTTATGTAACCTATTAACATCTAAAGCAGATGGCAAATATTCATTTGATGGACTTTGATATGGCAAACAAATTATTTCATACTAAAGTCTGGGAAAATGCAAAAGACACAGGTCCAGAGTTAAGAATTGAAATCTCGGCACCTATCTTTTAAGATATATCACATCACCCCCATGTGTGCCATCATTTCAAACAAGCAAAGAAACAAACAAACACTACGATCTACATAGACAAAGAACATTGTTAGAAAAATATCATTTTAAACACTTCTCTAGTTGCACATTTTCAAGACTGTTAAACCATGTTATAAAGACTCAGTATGGTAAAATGGGTATGTGAATAGAATTCGTCTACAAATAGCTCTACAGAAAACAACATTGGTTAAGAAATTAACATTATGAAAGTGATTCCCATGTATAATTATTCATATCAATGTCTGTTTAAAGCTAGATATTCAAAATGCAAGTTCCTTAAAGAGTGCAAACTCTGACAAGGATGACATGGACACTGGGGGGGGGGGGGGGGAGGGATGAAACTTGTACCCTTCTCACTGGAAAGCAGCAAGGCATGGCCTGGCAAGACTTCTGGGCTCCTTCAAGGATGCATACAGCCTGGTGCCCTAATCACATTTATCAAAATCGATTGCTTGCGCCTCAGAGTGTAGTGATGCGATTCATCATTTCAATCCGCTGCACGCATGTTTTTAGATGCACGTCAGTGCCTGCAATGTTTCCCATATTCTTTCTTTTTCACCCTTTTTTCCTTCTTTTTTTTTTCCCCGACCAAACAAGAGGGGTGGGGGTGAAAATTCCCTGCTTCCTGTGCTGCACTGGCCCTGCTCCAACATGCAGGGCACATAATCAGTGGAATAACCTAGCTGCTAGTTTACCTGCCTAATTTCAGTCTCTGGGCCCCTGGTTAGCTTTGTAGCAAGTCAATATCTGACATTATTAATAAATGACAAAAACATCAACTTCTCTGTATAGGCACAGGGAGTCATTTGTTGTTGTTTTTTGGGGGGTTGCTATAAGAACTTACTAAACACCACAGATTTGACAAACGCTGAGCAATGAGATAGTGGAGTCAACATAAATAAAAACAAACTTACACTTTTGATATCACAGAGATTATAGATCAAAAGCATCAAATGATGCTCTCATATTCTCAAAAAGAATTACATGTTATCTGGACAACAATAGTCTATGAGCAGAGTGCAGGATATACAAGTAGCATGCTTACCCTGAGATACACACCAAATGTTACATTCTACTCATCAATGTTATATTATCTCTTCTTTAATATGCTCCCACCAAAAATGATTGGAATTATTTCTGGATTGATGCAACTTATAGATCCTACATTGCCTCGATCCAAGAATGAGACTGTATGAGAGAAACTTGCCAAGATATAACTCATCTAAATAATTCCTTGCTACTGGGAATTTTATAAACGTTTACAAATTAATCTTTGATGATGCCATGACCACAGTTTTGTCCCTCTTAGGCACAAGTACTAAGGCATGAAACAGGCAAACCAAACTCAAACTTAATTATTCTCTGCAGAGAATGATTTATGGTTTACATGCATGGTGCATATAAATCTCAAACAATGAATGACAAATGTGGTGCATTATCATGAATTGCATCAAACACCCAGCCATCATTCAACAAGGATGATCATGACAAATGCCTTGACAACACAGGAGGATCATTGGATTATACACTTGATGGATAATCCCCATTACCAGCTCCTAAGACCTGCATTTTACATCTCATACCCACAAACATCCTGTATACCATGTTTAGAAATCTAGGTGTGCAAAAGCAACATAACATTATAAAGATAAGAAAATCCTTCAAACATCCTTCATTTGAATAATATCTAATTGACATAAATTTGCACAATTTCTTCCCTAAAATAGGCGATATACATAAGACAGTTTAGTTAGGATTTTGATAATCAATCAGTTTTCCCCTCTCTTTCTCTGTGAAGAACTGATATTTTCATTGTTGTATTTCCTTACATATTTCAGCCAGTATGTCAGAAAATTTTGCCAGGAATTTACTCTAAAGCTTTGAGCAAAAATGTTTTGCTACCATATGAATGTATACTTTTTAATTTAATATGCAAATCATACAAGTATATCATCATATAACTTCATTCAAAACCAAGTCATCAACTCATCAGCTATATGTTTCATATCTAAAAGGTCTCAAATATTTTAATATGAAAGATTAATGGGTATCACACCCACCTGAGTGTGACAATGTCCCCTTCTGTGCACTGCCAAACAATTCCCAAACTTAAACACTATTATATGTATCATATTTTTCTGAACGGTAGCTTGATAGGTATAGATAGGGGCACAACATGCATTTCAGGGAATATGTTTAAAATTGGAATATCCGTTTCTCCACTTTTTGTTGTTACCTTGTATCTTAATATTTATCACTTTGCACCTTATCATGGGACCTACATGGATTAAGACATATCAACCATTATGAAACAGCTTGGTTGTCATATTTATGGATTAAACAAGGTAAACTATACTGTATAGAACAAGTTCACAAGTTCAACAAAATAATGTATCATAATTATGAGAACCGCTAATCGAACCAGAATAACGACATATGAGAGCTGCCAATGGAAGCTAGCCATTTCTAACTTTGAACGTGTCCAAAGTTCAAAACGGCCAGCGCCAGATCTGTCAATGTCTAGATACGTCTGCAAACCAGCTAAAAAAACAAAACAAAACGAATTTAAAAGTTCAAGAAAGATACACCTTCATTTTTCAGATGGAATCGTCTAACCGTGTAGTGAGACAGTAGATTTAGTGGCATATGCTTTGATATGATTACTATTTCTGCAAATCAACTCACAGTTTATATGTGAAGTGCAAAAAATCAACTCTTTCCATGTTCACTATCCTAGAGCTATCCCATGAACCTATTCTTTTTCAATGAGACACATGTACAAAACAAAATGAATTCCACCCTGTTTGGATACACAACACAAGAATATTAAGAGTCGGTCATATCTTTGGCTTGGCCTCATCCCTTCATTCCCTTTCTGTAATACAAAAAAAAAAAGACCCTCTCTCTCTTTCTCTGAGATAAATTATGACAACCTTTCAATGATCCAGTCAAGGGTGAACCCAATGCTATTAAATCTTCAGGTTCTAGAAAGGAAGATCATGGAATCTTGCTCAGTCATACACATGGAGATGTCAATACAAGTGAAGGAGGGAAAAAAAGTGATCTTTCATTAGACCTACACCCTTATTTCCTTTAATTCTGCCACTTCTCTATGAAGCTACTTCACATGAGTGCTGGTGATAATAATTGTGCTTATAAAGTGAGACCAGAAATAAACATAATCATAACTTATAACAGTGAATTGAACAGTGTACAATGCACAGAGTACCATGGACAAATGTATAACCCCAGTAGAATTTATCCTATCTGAAAATAAATACCTTCCTATGCTTCAATCACACTTCACTCATAAAAAACGAGGCACTAGCTTAGATATCACCTGTTATCATCTTCAAAGAGGCTAATAGCTTCACACCTCCCTGATTGAAATAGTTTTCACCTAATTACCAAAAATACGGTGTCACATCAATTGTAGATAAGACATGTAAGTGCCTTAAATCAAATGTGCAAAGAGTGTAGCTTGCCTTGTTAAATTACAAAACACCTTGAAAAAAGTGCAATACACAGTCAGTGCTGGGGATAAGGTGGTTTATTTTGTTGGGGTTTTTTTTTCTCAATTCAATGGCACGCAGCTCCAGACATTTGCTATTGCAAAATATTTTTTAAGAGAATGATCAGACTGCAAATTCCTACACACACACAAAAAAAAATAATAATAATTCTGGCCTGCTTTCCTGAAACTCCTTGATAAAGAACAGGGTAACTCTCTGAATTGAGCTGATGTAAATTGAATTTCTTACTGCATATATAATCTGTACCCTGATAGCAAGAGTTTTCATAGCATAAGCCCTGCCAAGCAGTGCAATATATTACATGGTAGATAAACAAAAACAAAGACTTGCACATACATGTATGCACAACATCAAAACAGAAATTCTCTAGGTACAAGATATCATTTAAGTACACATCTTTGGGATAAAGAACACACCGGAGGTATCCAAAAACTTGGTACATGTACTTCAAAACACAACACCATGCTTGCAAGACATCCATTAATGAATGAATAACCCTCTGTATCATTCAAGGTTAAAGAGAATAACTGCAAACCTTGCAACCACATGCAAGTGAACACAAGTATGGAGTCAACATTAGTTCCCCCAAGTGGGGATTACTTGTGTAATCCTGTTGAACAGATCTCTTGTACAAATGGAGCAGTGTCAACACAGGCTCGCTGCCTAGCAGGCTTATCAGAGCCATAAAGATTTCTTGCATAATTGGTAAGATACAAATCCCATTGGCACTACGAGACAGACACACATGCACGCATGTGTTTGACCAGGAAGGACTACAGGGCTGGTAATTCCATGCACGAACATAATGGGAACCATCTGCGTGCCATATGACACAAGCTTGCACTACTTTTTAACACAACTTGAACTACCTTTGGGACCATATGAGAACGATTTTACTTCACCTTGTGCCACAGTTCAAATTTTAGTATGACTACACTGAAACCCAACAGCTATGATATTAACAGTCTGAATTTTTGCCTCTCAATATTCGGCTCAACTACATTACTCCTTTAAAGTTATTTCAAGAAGTCCACTTTACAATCAATTTTACTGTATTTAGGTCACACATCTTTCTTTGCCTGCAAATTTATTGATCATGCAGGTTGGTTGCAACCATCATCTATAGATACAATGTACATTTTCCTTGATCACCAACCATTACCGGTAATCATGTGCATCTCTCAAGTTAAATCTCAAGCACAATGACAACTGCCTCATTATATCAGCTTGATTGAGATTTACAGTAATGTAACTATTCCTTAGCTAAGTAGTCTTTAAGATGTTTGCAGAATTTCCCAAGGAGAGTCACATCACCATCAATTTTTGCCGAACACTGATTTCATAGTTTGGCATATCATGCATCTTCAAAAAGCAGTAACAATGTCCTTCAAAGACAAATATCATGCAAGAATGCTCCCCTTACAATATCATTATTGCTCCCATGCTCAGTTCATTACAGTTATGCTAGATATTCAGACATTTCTGGCAGAGTGTTTCCTTGACGACCATATCTAATTACAAAGTTACACAAGTTGCTGGTACACAGTGCATGTACATGTACATATTGAGGCTTTACTGGTGAACCAGGAGACAGTCATGCCCGTGGCTGATCGCTAGACTCTGCATAATACTTGTAATGCTCTTCATCATTCCGCGGCATCCAAATCATCATGGTTCATCTAATTCTGGATTTCAAATCCCAGAGGGTTGAGACATAGTAATTATACCTTTAAAAAAAAAAAGAAATAATATGCTCCAGTCACTCTAGGTTTTCATAAGCTTAAAACACCTCAACTGAGACAAAGGATAGTTTGCCTGGAAGTTGGCATATATTTGATTTCATTGAACATTACCCAAAACAAAATTCATTGGAACATCCTAAAACTACTATTTATTATCATTTATTATCTATTTGATTCACAATATCCTACACAGATCATTTGATTTACTATATCCCGAGTGGTTCCCAATTGATGTGTTCTCTTATTCTTTTCTTCAATCTGTACATGTATATCTCAGTTATGTTCGGATGTACACACTGTATGTTTTATTGTCTTGAATATTGATATAAAAAGAAATGACCGTATTTCATTTGTAATATGTTTAATGCAGAAATTCCCAATTCATTTGAATTGAATTGAAATTGAATTGAATTTGTTCTGTTTTATTTACTAAATATCCTGCAAACTTTGCTGATGTATTCTACAAACATTGCTGCGCATTCACTCAATCCACATGCATATTTGTGTTTCCTTCCCAATTTGAATGAAGATCTGTTTTTAAAAAAAAATGATGGTGCATGGTTATCCCAAATCATTACCAAGGTGCGGCATCATGCCAATGCAGCCTCAAGTTCTACTGTTGTAGAGTTATGGTGATGGTAATTGTTCAGTAGACTGACTGAATTTGCAGGCCCACAACAGCACAAGATGATACATTATTAAATTGAACACAAGGCAGTGATTTCTGTGCATTTTCACTGTATAGAATTGTTCCATGTACAGAACAATAACCCAAATGTATTACACATGTAGTCACACTATTGCATCAATCATTTCTATTCAGATGATTCCTGTTGTCCACATTTTCTTCTTGCTTCATAATATTAAGGAATTTTGTTTTTGCCAAGTCCAAAATTAGGGGCATTAGTATCCACTTTGCATTTAAGGCAGCATGCCTCTAGTACCAGAGGTTTAAGCACAGAACAGAGATACAAGACAAAAAAAAAAGAAAAATGTATTACAATCTACTGCATTTACACAACACCCTCCCCCCCCCCCCAAAAAAAAAAAATAATAATAATAATAGCAATAATAATCATAATCATATTCACTCTTTAAAGGGATCGTATAGTTTTGGTTCAGACCTAATTTCAGGTTTCTAACATTTTTGGTGAGATAATGAGAAACCTCTTGTGAAATATGAAAGAGCATGTTTTTTCCATGAGGAATTCAACGTTTATTTGATGAAAATTGGTTTTGAAATGGCTGAGATAGCCATTATAGAGCAATTCTAATAAGTGTGGGACCCACAATTTATTACGATCACTTTGTTTTAATTTGTTTTTGGATGTTTAAGTCATTCCAAACCCGATTTTCATCAAATAAACTCCGAATTCCTCTTAAAATTCTTCATTTTGACCACATTTCTTTGACCAATAGTGCAATTTTATGGAGCATTGAATCCCTGAGTTTTAACTTGACCATCATAAACTATTTTGTACATTCTGTAGAGTTTATTATTATCTCAACATACCGATTTTCGCTTGTGTTTCGTCATCTTTCGTAATTTAGCATGTTGTACTAAACGCTTACATTGTTTCTTTGGAACCTACATCCTACAAGCATTGCTTTTTAGTAGGTTCCTCATATTTACACATCATTTTATTACATGTCCTTATACATTTGTGAAATTATGTCTAAAATTGAATGTTGTGTTATACATATTTTACTCTGAAATCAAATGGAATATGAAGCCTGAATATGGAATGTGGAATATGGAACTTGAATTAAAAAAAAAAAAAGAAAAAATGGTACGCTCTGTACTCTGTATGCTCTGTACTACTCCACAAGTGTTTTCTTGGTATCTCGCAAAAAGTTAGAAGCCCAATTCTCATCTCCACCAATACTGTACCATCCCTTTAACACTTTCCAATCAAGTTATTGATTAGATCTTTGTGAGAGACATGGAGGTGATGAACCTAACACATTTAGCATTAATACAAACATAATATTATACTAGTACTTCTACTCTGTCACTGACATTTTCAGCTTTGGCAAGCATACTGGACAACCTGGGTTGAATGGTATTGTAATTCACAGCAGAGGAAACTTACCATCCAGTTATGGGGCTGATTGATTAACAACCATTAAAATTGATTGACTTAATGATAATTGATACTTAAGTGGAATCCTATCAGAGAGACTCTTGGTATTCTATGAAAGGCGTGAAACAGCACAGGTCACTAAGAAAAACCAGTGGGTAAATTACGTTGACAGTGAGAAGACATGATCATTGCAATAGCAAGACAGCCTATACACAGCATACACTCTGTACCCGGTTCAGTCCAATGACTGTGTCACTTTTCATTTTAAATTCTGCTCCTGTGGAGTATGACATTATCAGTTTTTTTCCAGAAACACATAAATGTGTCTCTGCTGAAGATATATACAATCATTCTTAATTTGTCATTGCTCATGAAAATGCCAGATGAAACTAAATTAATTTCTTTAATCAAATTCAAGAGAGATCCCACTCTGGTCTTCGTGGCATGCTATGTAACAAATCAATCAGGAAGGCAATTTCACTGTGCCAGTAATAAGCCATTTACAATACTTGACTGACATTACGCTAACTTTTGTTGATCTACTATCGTATCACATTTAAAGGGACTGTACAGTACTGGTTAAGGTGAGGATTCAGGTTTATAACATTTTTCAGTGAGAAAATGAGAAACCTCGTATGAAATATGAAAGGGCATGTAATTTCAAGAAGGATTCAATGTTTATTTGATGAAAATTGGCCTTGAAATGGCTGAGATATCGAAAAAAGTGATCCTAATAAAATTGACAGGCCAAGACTTTCATTAGGATCTTTTTGTTTTTAATACCTTGTTTTCAGATATCTCAGTCATTTCAAAACCGATTTTCATCAAATAAACTTTTGCTTCCCCTTAAAATTGTATGCTCATTAACATTTCATAGATCTGAATCCTCACCTCAATCAGAACTGTAAAGTCCCTTTAACATTACTCAAAATACCCTTCTCTTTATCTTTGTAAATGTTAATTACCCTAGAACACATTGCACAGGTCTATGTCGACAGCCACACTATTAGGCTGGACTCACTGCATACAGGCATTAAACCATTGACTGACCTTGGAACAATGGCAATCCAATTAGTGGACACCGCTTCATTGAATAAAATGTCATCTCAAATTACCAGGTATACATATTAAAAAAAAAAAAAAAAAATTGGACAACAACTGTGTTCCTAGTTGCGTGTACTATGGAAACAAAACAAGAGCCTTGCACAATGTTAAAGGGGATGGCTAGTACCTGATCAGTGGGAATGCTGGGGATGATTGTTCCAATCCTAGTGGGATTCATTTAAGAGTACATTATATATCTACTATTGTGTGAAAATTATTTGATTCAGAATGGTCTCATATTCAAGTAATGTGCAGTTTAATGTTTCCATGTTAGCATGCCTGTACAGTGATGGGGCGATCGTAAACGGGTATATAATGTACTCTTAAATGAATCCCACAAGGATTGGAACAATCATCTCCCAGCATTCCCACCGATTCCCACTGATCAGTTACTAGCAATCCCCTTTAACGACAAAGATAATTAATGTGCAATAGTGGTATTCACACTGATGTAAAAAAAAGCATGATACAAATCTTGAGATTTGTACTGCAATCCAAATCATGATTTTTGCCAATGTACCTGGTATATGAAAATCTCACTAACAGTGTGATCATGGGTGGTATTCTGAGCCTGTTTCAAGTCTGTTGTGAAGAATCTATATTCTGAACACTGTTTTAACTCTGTTGCAACTTCTGTTGTAACTGTTTCAGCTCATGCTCTAATAACACTGATTTACTTTAATATGCAAACTTATTTTTATTAGAAAAGTATGAGAAAAAGACAAAAGAGTCATTCTTTGATTCCAAATGATCATGCATCCTGAATTTCAAAGAGATTCTGTAAATCTCACATAACTTCATGTAACAAAACATAAAGAAAATCAAAATCTTTCCAGAATTATGGGAAGGAATGATTTTCTTTCTGATACTGATAAATTCCAGTAAATTTGCATTGTTTAAACAAGTTACATTCAGATGGTGATCCTTAACTTCAAGTTAAGCTAACTTCAAGGACGAGTTCTTGCCCTAAACTATGACGCATGTCCACACAATGAAGCTTATCATAAATGGTAGCTAATCTCAATGATAAGCTTCTGCCCTCCATAAATCCGAGCTAGTCCCACTCGACAATTAAACCAGAGAACCAGAAGTTGACCCCAGTACGAGGGGCAGTGTATTTGCATTCGGGAAGTTGACCCGGAAAGTGAAAGTGAATGGGGGTTTACAGAGAGGTCACGCTTACCTTGAGTTAGGTGATTTTCTTGTCCACACGATGCTTACCTTCGAGTGGGGACCAACTGCGGCTCGTGGATAGAGCGCTAATCCTGAGAAATCTTGTGGTTCTCATCATCCAAGTTAACTTCGAGTTAGCTTACCTTCAAGTGCATCTACACGGTAGTTAACTACGAGCTTTACTTCACCGTCAAAGATAGCTTAACTTGAAGTTAGGGATCTCCATCTGAAGGTAACTGTAGTCATATTTACCAAGTGTTGTTTAACAAACAGAGGTTCACTTACACACTGAGTGTATTTTGGGGGCTTGGATTAGCAGAGCAATTCAGTTCTTTCTTTTTTTCTTTTTGTTGTTGTTGAAAGGATTGCTTTGAAACCTGAAAAGGAATAACAAATTTCCCTCTTGACCTATCTCAAACCATGAATTACTTCTCTGTCTTTCTATTCTTCACTGTGTAGATGTCCTTCTTGCAATCTGATATCCCTTTAGAATGATTTTGATAAAATATTACGTAGTATGAGTGAAACATTGTTACTGATATGACAAGTTTTATGAAACGGGACCCAGGTCGACTCATACATTAGTAGTTACAATGTCGTGTTTGTGCATATGTTCACATGGCAAAGACTTCATACTACAGATTATCAGTTCATACTGCTTTTACCATATCTAGCTCCATAATTAAAAGAGCAGTTAGCAAGGAAACACAGAAACACACGCTCACACACACACACACATTAACAAATCACAACTGAGGTTGCACGGCTTTAATTGTAATGCAACAATGGACATTACTACTTCACACTTACATGAAAGCAGGGCAGTGGCGCATGACTCACTGAGTTGCGTACAATACTCCCCACCCCTCCCCCCCCCCCCAAAAAAAAAAGAAAAGGTATGAGATACAGGCCTAGACATCTAGTCAGATATCATACCCTACAGGTAAGGGTAGGGAATTACTTTTCTTTGGGGATGGGGATGGGAATATTATGCAGCTTGTATTCTGTTATGGCTATTCTGAAACTTCATAAGATTTTCATTTTTTTAATCCTTGATGAACATTTCACAAACTACATGTAAATAGGCCATCTTTCAGAAATATGCCATAAAATTAGTACAAATTTTGACTATAAGATTTATTTGAATATCATAATCAGGTATTTCACAGCAGCAATATGCCAGCACATCAATTGATAGGCCTAATGGTATGATGAAACTTTACACTATTTCCATTAAAGCACAAGTTCTGTCACAAATTTGTGTTCTCTTGCTTAACCTCACAGGCTGGATAACAGCTAGTTATTGAAAGCCATGCAATCTGCATATGGTAAACCATTTAATGTACAGTATCTCATATCTCACAATCAATTCTATAATTATCTTTAAACTTGCAAATACAGTCACCACACTCCCTGCAAAATGTAGTTTAAATGTCACAACAAAAAAAAAATGGTAGTTTAAATCTAGTCTAAAATGCAAATTTCATCTTTTAATAAATGTTTTACACCGATTATGCCAAAAGAAATATTACATTGAATGCATGCTGACATGTATATGAAGTATGGGCACAGTACACCCATTTCATGCTAGTTTTATTTCATGATCAACAGCTAAACTACAGATTTTAATTCAACTACCCTTTGTGTGCTTGGGTCAATATGGCTACTTCATTCCCAACATGAATGAAAATATTACCTGCCACACTCAGTGGTCAATGCATACATCATGTACCATGCTCACACAATGTATTAAATCTCAGAGACAGTGCAAGCTGTAGCTTCACAGATGTTACGAATTGAATCTTTAGTATGTTTACAACATGTATGCCTTGGCATCACTTCGAAGACCTGTGAGTCTTCAAATGTGCCCTTAAGCACTGCACATTTGCAGCATGCCCTTTGCAGTAAATGCATGATTCAGTGAAATATGAGCTTGTGGGACTGCTAGGTGTCCACTTTAGCTGAGAGAACATCATCAACAGACCGACAGTCATCCAGCCACTGTAGTTTGCACACCACAAAGGCACTGAAATCTACAGGCCGCACGAACATGTGGAGAGAGGCTACCCAACAGCTCACACAGCCACAGTTATTAACCTAATCTACAGCACATAAAGCATGCTATGAGCATTATATTTCCTTAATGCTATTACCTTAAATAGATGATGCCTACTACACCTGCATTCGTCCATTCTAAAATATGTGCATAGTGTGATGCAAATTGTTCATGTTCTTTGCAGCTCATGCACTAATGCTGTGTTGTTGTTGTAGAAGCAAGCTAGAAATTAACAAACCATAACAGCAAATATGATTTTATCAACCTTCCTACAGAAGGGTCACTGCTCAGAAATAATGAATGTCATTTTGATCGCTCAAGACTTAAAATTTGATTGACCACTGTGTATACTTTTCTTATAAAAACACAATAATAAAACCAATGATTACAGTTTTATGAATTCAACTTTGCATGAGCAATACAGCTGTATAAGGTTCAGATTTGTCACCTCTTCCTTATAAAATTTCAACAGAGCCATTCAAACTGCCACAACAACAACAACAACAAAATTGTGACATTTCAGCAAAAATGCCAGGCATATGTGAAAGCCTCTTGAAACAGCGCTGATAACAATCGCCTTGTGTAGTGTAATTTTTTTTTTTGCTTCACATGAGGTTTTTTATGTGAACCCTACCAGTTGAAAACTAGCAATTTTTGGAACATGACTGCCACTCAATAAAGGATTTTTCCCATGGCCTCAAGTTACATACATGCACCTTATACAGCTAACCAGTCACCCTATTGTTGCATTAGTTGTGCATGTTTGTTCAGGGTGACAAAAACTTTGGTTTTTCACCAGTGCAACATAACTTCACAATTTTTCATAGCAGGTGTGAATGGAAAGGTAAAGTATAATCCTGATCATTAATATTGTTATACTTCTAAATATGAATAGTAAAACACTATTTAATTGCATCAATTATCCAATATTACAATTTTGTTTTTTCAACAATTACTCTTTCATTATTGTTTTGTGGGTACTCTTTAAAAGAAAAATAAACATGGGGGACATGCACTTTGTGATACTGAATCTATGTTGTTTCGAAGTATGTCGTAAAATATGGGTATGGAGAATGGACATAACAAGGAAAGGGGAAAGGGGGATCATGAAGAAGATAACATTTAGGGCAAGGTACCCTGACAAATGATAAAGGGGCAAAGTATTACATTATGTCATTGAAGAATATGTGGGGAGCATAGCTACTTAGCATTAATGGTGGAAGGTAGAAAGCATTATGGCTTTTCGAAGGATAGGGGAAAAAAGGGCACCAAGTAAATTACTGCAGGTTGGCATTTACCCTCCCATGTAATTCATTCTCAGAGCGTACACAGTGTAACAAGGTAGCTATTGTTATGGATGGCACAGAAGTGTGTTAATGAACACAATTTCATAATTTGTCCTTGTGCTCCCATGTGACTTAGTAACTGCACTCCAACTATGTCAATTCTTCTCATAATATATTTTTCTGCATTTCTGCACCTGAGACTGCATCAGAGTCCGAACAGAAGTGGTCTGGGAAAACAAAAACAAAAACAACAAATTCTAGCTTGTGCAATATGCCACATCAACTTCATTAAAAGAAAGAAAGAAAGAAAGAATAGCTAGACATGCACACTCTGCCACAGACACTCCTTAGTATCTCTCTTAGTGCTTTTCTTTCTTGAAAAATAACTCCATATGTAGCCTTTTGCACTATGTAGTACTCAGGTAGTGTGCTCTCAACCTGTTATCATCAATGCCATTCCCATCTCTCAGCACTGTCTATAAAATGGTGCATACTTCAAGTTTTCAGTTTTCTATCAATCAGCATTCTTTAACTACGCTTTCCACTTCAAGGTTCAAACCCTCTTGGCTCCTACAGTATGTTGTATTTGTTCTCACAATTTTTTTTTTTTTTTTTTTTTTAGGGGGATTTTTCTTTGTGACAGTTTTGTTTTACATAGATCATGCCATCTAACTATTTTCCTGTTCACCTCTTCAGTCTTGATTATTCAATGTGCAGGCATTCTTCATATTCTCTTCACTGATACCTTATATCCTCCATGTGTCAGTAATTTGTAGGAACGGAACAGCTGAATCGTGTATGCAGTTACAGTTTTCAGCATGCCCAGCTGACTGGTACACTTGTACCAGTAAAATGTCAACGTTGCTACAGGAAGTGTGATGCAGTGATATCACGCTTGACACATACGTGTACAAGAATATAATTAAACCACTGTCTTAAAACAGAGTTCAATCACAGCAAAAGATTCTCACTTATACTGAAGCTTAACTAAACATTAACAGAACTATCTAATCTTTTTCTCTCTTTTTTTTCTTTTTCTTTTTAGCTCATACATTTAAATGATTCAAATTAAAGCTTATTCGCCAAGGAAGGAGCTCTTTGGCAATGTTCAATGACCGAAGTGTGACACCCTCCCTCTGATCCTTTGTGATCATGAACACTTGATTTATATGCAGTGATGCACAATGTGACATACACACATCAAACCTCATTTTTTTATTCATAGACACATGCAAAGTCTTCAGTATTGATACACATAAACAATATGTACATCATAGTTTTGTATTACTTAAAAGTGGCTTACCTCATACGCATTCTTGATGTTGACTGTCTCCTTGGTCTGAGCCACATGGCCAGCGATGCCCTGACCGAATGGGATGTGGATCTCATCATCCTCAGTGTGCAGTGAATCTTCCACAGTTGAATTCTCATTTACATCAAACAGCTTGGACACCAGAAATCGTTTGTCCTTTGTACCCCGGGCAAGGAACAGGCTGAAGGGATGACAAAAATCAAGAAATCCCTTTTGACTGCTTTAATCCTGAAACATATCCCAGGACAAACAAGCAAAACATTAATATTGAACAAATAAAAAAGAGAATATTAATTCACAGGAATTAGCTGAAGTAAATATAAGAATTTATCAATTGTAATGCTCCCAGACATTTAATTTTTGTTTTTTCATACAACAGTGCACAATGTGTATTATCAATGCTGATCTCTCTTCTCTCAGGATACTAATTGTACCCTGATGAATGATCTTTATACCCCTATCTCACTAGAAAGGCAATCATGGCAACCATGGCAATCTACAAAAAATTGACAAAGTGTGGCAGAATCGCCCTCCATCTCCAGTTTTGACCTGCAAGTCAATTACACCACAGCTTTTGTACAGTCAAACTGCACTGAAGCCGATAGTGGTGCGGTAATAATCCCATGCTGCCGCGTTGTTGCCTCTTTTCTAGGCTGACAAGATGCACTGCTTCTGCGATCAAACCTATCATATGTGACATGCATCCACTTGACAATACCTCACTACAATGGGTATAACTGTAATGCATTAATGCCAGGTTCATGCTATGATTTCAAACAATCAGAATACATTTGGGCTACATGATTCAATTCTTCAGTCAATGCTAGTGTCAAACCAACATGGCTATGTGCAGAATATGTGACCCGCTACAACAAAAGGATCCTAAAGTCGTTGATGGCTGAGCCGAGAAAATCGAGTTTGAAGTCGGATCATCAATATTGGTCAAAACAATCTATGGTAATTTCTGTTTTTAGAATTTTGCAGTCTAATATATTGTCTATTATCTGCTGAAATTTCGAAGCTAAATGATCAAAGGAAAGGCAAGAAAATAGGGTTTTTCTGGGCCATGATGTTTTCGACTTTCAACGGAACAGAAATGTGTCCGAAGATTTGGATTCAGCGCCGAAGCCAGACTCCGCCCCTAGCAACGAGGGAGCAATCTTATTGGTCAGTGGGTGGCATCTTGGTTACTGATTGGTCGTGCTAGACCGCTGGCACTAAGCCTGAATGAACATCAGGGAGGTTGCTGGGAGCATACCTTCTCTTGTCAAGCGGTGAAAACTGTCTTGCCTCCCCTTGATCATAATAGAGTAGGAAGGAAAATTTTGAAGGCAGTTTTCTCGAAACGCTGATTTCCGAAAACACTCGACATGCACTAACAAAATCATGGATATCTCCACAACCGAGTACTCTCATGAGTCGGGTAATATTATGAAAATACAGTGGAAGAGTAAGGGAATAATGTCATGTCATTTTCAGAAAATTATCCTCCCCGACTTCTGGATCCTTTTGTTGTGGCGGGTCACACTATGGTTTCACTCCTAAATGTAATAGCATTCTCAAATGCCAGTTAGAACTTGGTGTGGAATTGCAGTTTAATAGTTAAGTTATCCGTTCAATTAAGAAGGTAAAATTTTTGTAAAATAAAAAACCAGCCTACAAGCAAACTACAAATCGTATCAGACACAGAGCCATTTTCATAAAGATATTTGAAGTGATTGCAACTTAAACTACAGTAAAAGGACAAATCCACCTTCTACATGGATTGAGTGAATGCAGCAATATTAGTAGAGCACATCAGCAAGAGTTTGAGGAAAATCAGACAATCCTTTCAAAAGTTATGAATTTTTTAGGTTTCTGTGCCGTCACTGCTGGATGAGAAGACTGCTACAGTGTATGATGTCACATGCATAGAACAATATTAGGAAAATATATAAAGAGAATTCAACAAAATTTCATTTTTTGAAAAAAAGTACACATTCCCTTGACTCGTTACTGACCATAGGTAATATTATTCCCCCTGCCTTTAGATAGAGGCAAGTCAAGTGCTCTTTAATTATGCGAGGAAAGTGAAAACATGTTGAGGACGAGTCCCGAGTATACTCGGGCAAGCGTCTATGGGAAATGCGTGCTGTAGCAAAATCAAACCGTCCTCAACGGGTTAAATTTCTTTATATTTTCTTTATACTGTTTTACGCATATGACATCACAAGCTGTAGTAGTGTCCTCATCCACCGGTGACTGCACAGAAACTTCAAAAATTCAAAACTTTTGAATAGATTGGCTGATTTTCTTCAAATTTTCATTGATGTGCTCTACTAAAATTGCTGCATTCTCTTAATCCTTATGTATATGAAGGAGGACTTGTCTTTTAAACCTGTCTATAGCCTCCACCAAAGGGAAACAACAAAAGTGACCACTATAGACAGGTCAGTGGCCATTTTGAATTTCAATACTTGCATTGATTAACATAAAATAGCGCACGCTATTCTTTAAAAAACAAAAACAAAAGCAGCAAATAAGCTTGCATTGATGAGATGTTCGCTATGAATGACATTGTTTCAGCAACTTGCAGGGAACCACAAGGCTATAGAACACTTTTCAAAACTTTTTTTCTTCTGCTTTAAAGACAAGTAAAATTGTCAATTTTGGCTATGATTTCTGTGAAGAGAAAACTAAAACATGACTGAAGTTATGGAATTTATTGGGTACCGCTATATAAATTCCTTGCTTAACTTTCAACTGTAAATGATCAGCATGAATTTATTGTTTATCACTTCTAAATTATCAGATCTAAAGTGGATATTTTTGCGTGACTAATTTTTCGCGCTCAGTCCGGCAAGAAGATTTTCGCATGTTTTTAATTCCGCGGAATAAAGACATCAACTATTATGGAACATATGGCATGCAAAAATATTCGCATGCTTTTATTTTTGCGCTAGTTTCTTATTGCGCGAAATGTACGAAAATTTCAACACCGCGAAAATTTTCCACTTTCATAGTAGATTATGACAGCATTGGCTGCATGTGCACATACTGTACAGTAGGTAGCCTATACAAGACTAACTCTGCCTGGCTGCACCCTTTTCACTACAAAGTACCTGGTATTATCTTTAACAATTCAGGCATCAGCTTTCAAATAACAATGTGAATTGCGTATTTCAATCGGCATTCCCATTGTAATTTTCTTGTTTTTGTTTTTATTCATCTGTTTTATTTTCAAGATTTTTTTTTTTTTTTTGGGGGGGGGGCACAAACTGTGTTTTGTTCCACTGTCACTGATGTCATTCATCAGACAGACATCAGTTGGTTACACCATGGTCACTTTGGATCAGAAGAGGCAGGCCTGCAATGACAGCACAGTGGGAACGGGTCTGTTTATACAGACACCACACTGCATGGAGTGAGTCAAGGCTACAACACAAAAGGGCCATTCCCATTGGGAAATTTGACAGAGAGAAACTTTACAAAATAATAAGTGTCCATTCACACTGCAACAAGAATGGACACTGCAACAAAACTTCACAAAATTTCACACCTCGCAAAATTTTGCTATGATCTGCACATGCATGAGGGATGGTCCCAGCATACAGTTCGGTTTAGTTCCGACACCACGACTACAAGCGCTCATGATGTCATGCATTTGTTTATTCCAATACATCATACCTCTTCTCTGCATACACTCTAAATTTCTTCTTCAAATCTGTTACTGTTACCAGTACTTTGTTAATCGTAAACATGAAAGGCTACACAAATCTTTGTTACCAGATCATCAGATTCCACCATATTGTAGGTGAAGAGAATGAATGTTGATTCACATTTTTGAGGTACACTGTATATGATATTCCCCGGCAAGATCAAGAGGTTAATTGTGTTACAACACTTGTATTGATGCTATCGTTACTCTTCCCACACAGTACACAGGCATACCTTCCACAGTCGGTATGGTCAATATATGCCGATGTTGTTTGTGTCCTTTTAGATTTCCCCCACCCCCACCTCCCCCCACCCCCATTGTGTAGCTGACATACTCTCTCTTGCTTTCATTTTCACCCTCAATTTTTTGTCTTGCCTCCACAAACATAGGCCACATAACAGAGAAACTTCATCTAATCATAATCATTATCAGTTTAGTGGGTGTTATTCTTGTCCATTATTCCGATACTGACCAGTCTAAGGGTGATTGATTATATTAAATTCTAATGACGACCTTTAATACTTAAATAGAACAATGCAGTGTACACAATATTTAATGAGCACGAGAGTATCAATAATGTGCTCGCTATTAGTATTCAAGACATAGGTGCCTATCATCCTTTCCCCCATACAGTACTAAGTATTCTAGGGTTAGCAGCATCACAAGAATCAAACATACCAACGGTATTCATATCACTCCCATCCATAGTATTAGTACACATGTACCGTGTATTCACAATTCTTGCGGAGTCTCGAGAAGTGAAGGGGAAGTGTGAGGATGTCACATGACAAACTTTGTGATTTTTCCGCGGTGTGTGTTCACATTCCATTTGTAGCAGAAAACTTTGCATGGAGTGCATGGGGGGGGGGGTGGTGTCATAAAGTTGCTTTATAGCAAACTTTACAAAATTTCTAACTTCGCAGAATTTCATTTGCAATGTGGACGGCACTTAAGAAGTCATTGTCATTGATTATATATGAGAGAGAATCAACACAATGTTAAGCACTCACTGTGTAAGCAGTGATGTCTCACGCAACAAAAACTGATGGCATAGTTTCTTTGGTGGTATTCAATTGCACAAAACAAATTTATGTTTTTATTGCAACTGATATGAATTCATGAGGGAACACCTACAGCAAATTTGAAGTATATTTGAATTGATACACCTCAAGTCACACACTGCAGATCAGGTCTGTGGTTTATCAAACTGCCCTGAAAATAAACTGAACTGTAACTACGAGACTTGCAGAGCAAACTACATCAGGGGATTTGCTGACATATCCAGTATCACCTCTCTCGTGTACATGCAATATGTTTGTCCTCAATGCAAATTTTTTGAAACATGATTTTGAACTGCATGCAGATGACCACATTTCTTGCCAGTACTAGTTTCTCTGGGTGTACATCATAAGGCTGGATGCATAACTTTCATCTCCTTTAGTTATAGCAAAGGACCTGGCAGTCAGTTGTCCCATACTATAAGTAGCTACAGCTGTAAATAATCAAAAACAAGAAAAATTAGTAATTTGACAATAATCTGTGAATTCCCATCCACCAAGTGTTGAAATTGATAAAAACATGCACTAGTAGGTAAGTAGTAAGATGAATACAAAACCATAAGAGTATGGGCTATCTACCAATTCATGTTTCTTATCTTCTTGTTTGTTTTTGTGTGTGTGTGTGTGTGTTTTTTTTTTTTTGGGGGGGGGAGGATAAGGGGAGCAAGAGGATTGAGTGCCACAAAGAGTCACAATTTGATATTACTCCAAGCTCTACTAGAGATGGCAATATATCTTGACAAGTCTGAAATGAGGTCTTCTCTGAGAAACCAGGAGTACATGAAATGATTTACATTGCACTCCAAAACTATAACGACAACTGATATTTTCAACACCCTCATTTCCCATGTGATACACACCATTCCATGAATGTTTTGACATGTTCCAGCACAGTTTCATTTCCCCTAGAAAGAGGCATCCTGTGTGATTTATGTTAAGCTAAGAGCTTCCATGAGAATCCTTGCCCAAAGTGCTCTTTGAAGCTGCTTTGGGAGAAATAAACCACTATCATACCTCCTACAACTGCTGTAAGGGATGTAAACTGTACATTCAGGGAAGCACAACTAAACTGGCTTCCACTGGGATCAGAGATCAACCAATGAGAAACTGACGGTGTCAGAGGTGCAGCAAATATCAAGCTTTCCTCACCAGGAAGAAACATGCTGTGTGTCAGCTGTTAGATGTTCTCATGTTTCCACAGAGGAAAATTGTGAAAAGCACTGTTTACACATATTGATTGCATTGTGCCAGTATTTACATGACTGTTGAGCAAACAGTTTGAAACAATTATTCAATATTACTATGAAAAACATGCATAAGTTGCAAAATGCATAATGCAGAAAAAAATATGTATCTCCACCAGGGCACCTACACTGAAAAATTATCTGTACTGGGGAGAAGCAAACTGCTTTTTGTGTACTTACAATACACCAGAATTATAAAGATAGATGAATGGAAAAAAAAATGTTCTGATAAAAGTTTGCCAAATAATACACTAATTGAAATAAGAATGATAAACTAGACATGTATTTGTAATATCCACACATTATAAAATCAATTCCTGTTGTCTTGATCACATGAACTGGTTTAAAGTAAAATTAATCAACAAATAGATCATGTCAACTAAGAAGCATGGAAGAATCACATTAATTTGGCAGCACAGAGACCAACCGGTACCTAATTTGCTTAGTGTTCAAGATATAAAATATTTGATTAAAAAAGAATGAAAAAAAAAAATATCTGAACATGGTGG